>NC_066536.1:18271017-18273517 GCF_024679095.1 Eriocheir sinensis
TTCCCGCAGAAGTAGCAAATGCGAATACCATCAACTTCAAAAATCGAATCGATCCCTATTTCGCTGCATCAGGAGTAAACTGAAATAAACTGAACACCGAAGTGCTTTCCTTTGTTCTGCTGGGACCAAGTGACTGTCGAGCAGATTAAATTACCAGAGCGGGCAACCACATAATGAGCCGATAGGTTTTCTGTTGCCTGCATTTCCATGTTTCCATGTTTCCTTTCTTCTCCTCTTCCCATTCTTGTCTACCTCCTCCTCCTCCTCCTCCTTAACCTTCCTCACTAACGCTCCTTCAGTCTTTTCCCTCATCGCCAATTACTTCTTCTGCCTCGTAACGGACTAAGGAAAGGGAGAGAACAGGACGCAGGATTACAGTACAGCGACGGGTTAACGATCACACACACACACACACACACACACACACACACACACACACACACACACACACACACACCGGCCTGTTTTCTAGCCAAGTACAAGCACGGAAGGGTTTACGAGAGGGCCGTACTGTGCACTATTCGCCCGTTCTTCAGTGAGTACTTCCCGGCGCTGTCACTCACTTCTCTTATCGCCTTTATGGACTGAGTGGAGATGTGTTGTGTGTGTGTGTGTGTGTGTGTGTGTATGTGTATGTGTGTGTGTGTGTGTGTGTGTGTGTGTGTGTGTGTGTGTGTTTGTTTGTTTCATGTTGACAGTTGGAAGAGGAACAGCAACACACACACACACACACACACACACACACACACACACACACACACACACACACACACACAAACACACACACACATACTCTCAAAATTCTCCCTACCCCTTCATCTCCCTCCTCTTCATTCCCCCTCCCTTCCATCCTCCCTTGCCCTCCTCTCCTTCCTCTCTCCTTCCTCTCTCCCCTCTCTCTCCCTTTCCCCTCCTTTCTCTTCTCCTCATTCCCCCCTCCTTTCATCCTCCCTTTCCCTCGCTTCCCTACTATCCACTCTCCCTCTCTCCCTCCCTTCCCTCTTCCCCATACACCTTAAGAGGCCCAGAACGAAGCGTGTGTTCCTATTGGCCCCTGCGCCGTCTCTTCCGGGCGGGTGGTCACGTGGGGCGCCCCGCCGGGATTGAGCGCCGCCGCTTTATGGTCAATTTCGCAAACATCTGCACTTGCATCCATTTGGCGGAGTAAGTAAGAGCCATTGTTTCATCGGTGGCGGGGAGGGGTAAGGGGGGAGGAAGGGGGAGAGTGATGAGTAGGTAGATAGATAGATAGACAGATAGATTGTTAGTTAGTTGGTTAGTTAGACAGTGAGGTAGATACATAGATACATACATACATACAGACAGACAGACAAAAGTGTGTAAGGAGGGAAGGAAGGGAGGGAGGGAGGGGGAAAGGAAGGCAGGGAAGGGGAGGAGGGAGGGAGGGGGAGGGGAAGGCAGGGAAGGGGAGAAGGAGGGAGGGAGGGGGAGAGCTAGCAGGATAGATAGATAGAGTAATATATATCTCTCTCTATCTATTTATCTATCTATCTATCTATCTACCTATCTATCCACTGAAGGAGTACCAGCAAGAAGTTAAACCACGAACATTGAAAGTAGGAAAGAATGAAAAGAGACAAATGCGTATTAGACTAGGAAAGAAAAAAAGCATTAAATGTCCACATCATTTAACGCAAGCGACCACCTACAGTCCTACACAGTCACAGCCGGAAACATTTGAAACAGTAATTAAAACGCAAGCGGTAATTTCAACCTTTCCAAGAAAATAATAGAAAGACGGGCTGTGTCGAATAAAAAGCGGCAAATAAAAACACTCGAATGGGGGAAGAGAAGGAAAAAAAAAGACAAACTGGAATGGATGAACAAGGAAAAAAGAAGATAAAAAAGAATATTTGTCAACCAGGAGAGGAAATTATTGTGGCTTGGAAATAATGTACGTAAACAACAAAATTAAGGACCTTGTAAGAGGATGAAGAGGAGTTAAAATACGGTACTTTAGAATGGACTTTGGGCAATACTGAAACACACACACACACACACACACACACACACACACACACACCACCACCACCACCGCCACATTTACACACACATAAATCAGTAGGTCGCATTTCCTCCCACTGGCTGAAGCACTCGCCACACACTGCCGGGCAAGAGCGGTGAATCACACGCACCAATCACCTCTTCGCAGGCCGTTATGCACCAACTCCCGATGTGATATTCATGCACCCGCTCCACTCATGCGCTCCCTCTTACGCCGCCCAAGTACCTCGCTCACTCTTCAAGCCCCAAATGCCTGTTTTTACCCACCAGTTACACGGAGGAGAGTTATTTATACCCTCTCACCCTTCTGTCGCCGGTAAATATGCCGGGTCAATGCTCCACTCGATAAAGCCGCCGCTGAGTTATGAGATTAAACCCAATTTCGGACTCATTACCGTGACGGACGAAGAGGTGAGCGATCGTCCGCCAATTCAATATTTACCTGGACAACATTCCGACCGGTGGACAGACTTTA
>NC_066536.1:18276017-18301017 GCF_024679095.1 Eriocheir sinensis
TCCCTTTTTTCCTCCTCTCTCCTTCCCCTCAAGTTGTCCCAGGAAAGCGAAAGAAAGGGGTGAGTGAGGAAAGGGAGGAAGGAAGGGGAAGGGCGGGTGGTCACTTGCCTATATACTCCCCTTGTTCTCCTCTTCTTCCTCCTCCTCCTCCTCCTCCTCCTCCTCTCTCCTTCCCCTCAAGTCGTCCCAGGAAAGCAAAAGAAAGGGGTGAGTGAGGAAAGGGAGGAAGGAAGGGGAAGTTATAGGGTGGTCACTTGCATATATACTCCCCTTATTCTTGTCCTTCTTCTCCCCCTTCTCCCCTCTTCCCCTTCCTCCTCTCCCTCCTTCCCCTCAAGTCGTCCCTGGTTGAGCCTTTCATCCCAGACAGTCTGAGGCGAACCATAAACTTGCAGCCCAGGTGGTGACGCCGAAGCCCACCCTTTTTTTACGATCTGCTCGCGGCTGACAGACGGGGCGGGGCGGGGCGGGGTGGGGCAGAGGGGGAGGAGAAGATGGGAGAGGGAGGGGGCTGCAAGGATGGGTGAAGCGGGGTGATGGGTGAAAAGGGGGGTTAGTATGTCAGTTTCAAGGGAAGGGGTGAGGATTGGGAGGGGGGGGTTCCTGAAGGTGTGGGATGGGGAGAAGTGGAGGAGAGGAGGTGAAGGGAGGGGAGCAAGGATAGGTGAGGGAGGGAAGGGAAGGGGTGAGGGTGGGTGATTAATGGGATGGGAGGGAAGGGGTGACGTGGAGAGGAGGAGGATAGGTGAAGTGAGAGGAGGAAGAGAGTGGAAGGGGAGGGAAGGGAAGGGAAGGGGTGAGGATGAGTGAGGCGGGGGAAGGAAGGGTAGGGAAGAGAAAGGAAGGGGTGAGGATGGGAAAGGAAGGGGCGAGGATGTGGGAAAAGGGCGGGAAAGGGTGTTGGGGTGTTCTCGTGAAGGTGTAGGGAAGGTCGAGGAGAAAGAAGGGGTGAGGATGAGTGAGGCGGGTGAGGGAAGGGGTGAGGAAGAGGGAAGAAGGATGGAAGGGTTGGGTTGGGTGAAGATGGGGAAGGGAGGGTTGGAGGGGTGTTCTCGTGAAGGTGTAGGGAAGGGTGGGGAGAAGGAAGGGGTGAAGATGAGTGAGGCGGGTGAGGGAAGGGGTGAAGAAGAGGGAAGGGAAAGGAAGGGTTGGGTTCGGCCGTTCTCCTGAAGGTGTCGTGAAAGCCGATCCCTCACTTCCCGTTGTTCCCGTTGTTTCCGTTTTTATGAATGACCTGCGAGGGAGTGAGTGGCCGGCGTTTGGTTTTAGCCCCATTTTCTACGCAGATTTATGGATTGCTATTAAATTTTTATGTAGGGCACCAAAAACATTATATTTATACCTCCCCTCCTCTTCCTCTTCCTCTCCCTCCCTTAGCATCCTTCTCCTCCCTCCCTCCCTTCCTTCCTCCTCAAAAACATATATATACCTCCCCCCCTCCCTTCCTTCTTTCCTCTACCTCGCTTTTACGGTCTAGCTCTGAATCGCCACCGTAGATATAAACCGTAATGACAAATACATAAACATTGCAAATAAACTCGAAATAAAATACCGAAGTAACTTTTTTTACTATTTTTTAGGGGCCGGGAATTTTCCACGGGCAGAAAAAAGGGAAAAATAATCCTTTGTCGCGTGTGTGGTGGTCTGTCTGTCTGTCTGTCTGTCTGTCTCTCTCATCCCCTCCCGGTAGGCAGCCCCGTCGCTCGTTTTCTGTGGCGCAGTTGTGAGGGGAAGCTCTGGTAGTCGCTGTTCGGTAATGATGTAAGGACAGCTC
The DNA here is from genome assembly GCF_024679095.1 of Eriocheir sinensis. Lineage (NCBI taxonomy): Eukaryota > Metazoa > Arthropoda > Malacostraca > Decapoda > Varunidae > Eriocheir > Eriocheir sinensis. Next base: position 18,277,792 of record NC_066536.1, read on the forward strand.
GTAAAACCCTAGAGAAAGAGAGCGAGGCGAGGGCGGCGGCGTCTGGGGATCGATGAAGGAAACGTTAGACAAAAGAAATATTTGTCTTGCATTAGGCGGCGGCGGCGGTAGAGGCGGTGAGACGTGGGGAACAGCGGTCATGTCGTGAGTGAGAGAGTAAGCACCAGGTGGCCACAGCGTAATGGTCCTCTAATTTGTCCACGCGGAGACGGCCTGGCAGGAAATCAATGCGAAATAATATCCTCCCTGGGTAATGTTTGCAGAGGTGGAAGCGTGAAGCTTTCCGTAACAGGACACATGACAACCGATGACAAGGAGCTTTAGTAAACGACGAAAGCGGAGAGGGCAGTAACATCCTCCCTAACGCTATACCTGTGCAGTGAATTTCCTGGGGCGGAGGCGTGAAAATCTCCATAACAACACACACACACACACACACACACACACACACACACTTACAACGGCAGATGACAAGGAGCTTCAGAACGCTTGTAGACGAGGGAACCGGAGAGGTAGTAACGTCCTTCCTAACGCTGTACCTGGGCAGTGAATTTCCAGGGGCAGAGGCGTGAAGATCTCCATAACAAGACACACACACATACACAACGGCCGATGACAAGGAGCTTCATAACGATCCAGTGAAGAAGGAAAACGGAAAGGGCAGTAACATCATCAATAACGCCGTAGAGAAAGAAGCGTGAGGCATTCAGTAACGTCATGAGTAAAGGTCTCGAGGTGTTTAGATGGTCGGCGTAGAGGGGAACCTTCAAGACGCAGAATTGGACAAGGACAATGAGGAGAGTTTCAAGTCCTTCCTAACGCCGTGCCTGGGCAGAAATCATAAGACCATAAGAACATAAGGAGTCTGTAAGAGGGCGGTTGATCTATACAAATCACCTTCTGTCTCACTGTCAATGAATTTTTCCAATCTCTTCTTGAATGCATCTAAGGTATTGGCACTCACAATATAACAGGCCAAACCCGTTCCACTCATCCATGACTCTATTGGTAAGCCAGTTCTTGCCTATGTCTTTACTGAATCTGAATTTGTATAACTTTAACCCATTGCTACGTGTCCTACCCGGCTCCTTTACCATCAGAATTCTATTAACATTCCTGTTATTAGAGCTCTTCATTCATTTATGAACTTCAATCAAATTTCCTCGCAACCTTCGCCTTTCCATAGAATGCAGATTTAGATGCTCAAGTCTATCCTCATAGGGCAAGTTTATCACCCCCTGAATCATTTTTGTCATCCTCCTCTGTTCAGATGCTGACATCTTGATATTCATTCTATAGTAAGGTGACCAGAACTGAACCGCATGATCGAGGTGAGGTCTGCCTACAGCACTGTAGGTCTAACTAATGCTGACTAAAGCGTAAGGATGACTTCATCGCTTCTATTGCCTAAGGGCTCCTTGACATGAAACCCAGTACCCTGTCTGCACGATTCTGGCCTGAATGCCTTGAGCCTATAAATAGAAGGTCAGAGTTCACTAAGACTCCCAAGTCCCTCTCAGATTTACTTAGACACCTTAAGATGAATATCATTTAAGGAATAATTGTGTGAGGGAAGAAAAATGATGAAAAGACAACTTTAAAGGAAAAACATACAGAAAAAGGCAATGAGAAAACTTAAACACAGAGGGAAACGGATGCTGCGCCGAGAGCCGTCACGAGATTATTATTCTTGGATGCTCGGTCTCCCCTTCGTCCTGTCAACTTCCTTCCTTCTTTCATCCCGTCACTTGCCTTCTTTCCTTCCTTTCCTTGTTCCTTCCTTCCTTCCTTCCTTCCTTCTTTCCTTCGTCCTGTCATCTTCCTTTTTCCTTCCCTCGTTCTGTCACCTTCCCCCATTCCTTCCTTCCTTCCTTCCCTCCTTTCTTCGGCCTTCGTCCTGCCATCCTTGACCCAACAAAAACGGTTGCCGGCGCCTTCACTGTACTTTCGATTGATTTAATATAATCCCGTCTGGAATTTTAAGAAGTTCATCTTGCTATCCACCCTCCTCGCCTCGCGGGGCTGGGGAGCGTCAGGGGGCCCAAGGCCTTCCTGGCGAGCGTCGCAGGGCTCAGGGTTCCGGCAGGGCGCCTCGGCTCCCCCGGAGCGTCCACCTCCGTGTCGGAGATCCCGAGGGTCCGGGGGTTGGGGGGGTGAAGTTCCAGCAAGACAGTTCCTGACCTCTTACTAGCCAGACGACAAGTTCTTGACACGTTTCATTGGGTTTCGACGCTTAGGGAGGCACAATTCCCCTAAGCAAGGCAAGTGTCATGCCATCAACGATTAAAAACGAAAAAACACAAAAAAATCCATAAAAACAAAAAATCCAAAAAAAATTGTCTTGTTTTGCTTTGTTTGAAGCGTCTTGTATGTTGGTATGGCGGGTCTTTTCTGGGGAGAAGGAGACTAACGCGTTCCAACATACAAGACCAGGAAAAGTCGATATGAAAACACCAAGAGAAGAACAGCATAGAAAGGAACATCAGAAAAAGGATAACACAGAGACGGAACATCAGAAAAAGGATAACACAGAGAAGGAACATCAGAAAAAAGGATAACACAGAGAAGGAACATCAGAAAAGGAAAAAGGAAAATAAAGAAACTCATCCACCTTTCGGCCCAAACCAACACCACAAAATTATGGGCGAGTCTCTTCTGGGAGGAAAGCGGCTCGTTCAGACCAGGAACACCAGAAAGGATGAGAGAAACATCAAGAAAAGGAAAATAAAATAATCATCCACCTTTCGGCCCAAACCAACACCACAAAATTATGGGCGAGTCTCTTCTGGGAGGAAAGCGGCTCGTTCAGAGAAGGAACACCAGATAAAAGATAAGATAGAAACATCAAGAAGAAGAAAAAACACCAAGAGAAGGAAAACAAGGAAGGATCAGCAGGAAAAGGATAATGCAGAAAAGGAACACCAGATGAAAGATAAGATAGAAACATCAAGAAGAAAAAAGCATCCACCTTTCGGCCTGAACCAACATCACAAAATTATGGGCGTAACTTCGAGAAAAGAAAAATGAAAGAACATCGAGAAAAGAAAAAGACAACATCAAGAAAATAAAACAATCATCCAGCTTTCGGCCCCTGGGGCCGCAGGGTGGGTGACGGGTGAGTCTCTTCTGGGGAGACGGGGGCTCATCCACACCGTCAAGAAAGGACATAGTATTAAAACAACATCGAGAAAAGAAAAATGAAAATACAACATCGAGAAAATAAATAAAAAGTCATCCAGCTCTCGGCCCCTGGGGCCGCAGGGTGGGTGACGGGTGAGTCTCTTCTGGGGAGACGGCGGCTCATCCACACCCAACATCAAGAGAAAGAAAAGAAAACATCAAAAGAAAGGAAAAGAAAAGAAAAAGAAAGTAAACAAAACAAAATAAGACAAACCAAAAAACAAAACAAAATAAACAAAACAAATATAATAACATAATAAATAAATAAATAAATAAAACTATAACTAATAATTTAATAAACTTAACTAATTACCTGTTGGACTAATGAAAGGGGAGAGAGCTGCTAGGCCAAAAGTAAGGGCAAGAAGGCAAAGTTTAGGAGGATGAAAAACGTCCGAAACACATTAATAACCGAAAGAAGGAAGAGGAGTGTCACCCCAAACACACGCCCATGCTTCCCTTCCTCTGTGTATTGCTCGGCCCTGGACGGAAGAAAACTCTTGCTTCAAAAAGTAAAGGGAAAGAAGATGAGGTTTAAGAGCACGAAGATGGAACAATAGGTGAAGAAAGAGGAAAACTGATTCTTCGGGCGTTCCCACGTGCCTGCCGCCCCCTCGCCCGCCAGTTGGTCAGGTTCCCGGCGGCGCCACGCGATGCAGAGGCGGCCCCTGCAGGTTATTGCTCGTAAAGGCTTGTCGGCGGCTCGCTCTGGCCGGGTGATAACTGAACGCAGCCCCAACGGAGTGTTTAAGGAACTACACGTCCAGAAAATCGTCTATTAGTGCGGAAACTCAACCCCCCACACTCCCCTCTCTCTTTCCTCCTCTTCCTCTTCCTCCTTCCCCTCCTTTACTTTTCCTCCGGAGCTTAAGTTCTTTGGATATACAGCGACGCCACTAGTATCTCAGTGCACTGACGTACTAAAGAGAAAGGCGTGATAGGGATAGTTTCATGACCCTGGTCCATGGTAGTTTCACCCTTTTTCTGTACCGTGAACTTAAAAAAACGCTCATTAGAACCCGACTGATCCCCTTTTTGGGCGTTTGGAAATAGTTGATGTGAGAGGCGAAGGCGTATGACACTACCGACCATGGTTAATAATATATCTCGTTTAAATCCTTCGTTTCGCTGCTGTATACGTTCTTTATGGCGTGCCGAACGAGGCTATGCACGTAATATTCCTTTATAATGCTAAGCTATAGAGTGTTGATGCCTACATAAAACTACATTCATCACCCGCTGCGTAGAAGGGTGACGCATCGCTACGCAATCACACCACCCAGCCTATGATAAACGCCCCTTGTATCGTCCGCCGCTCGGGGTTTTAAGAGAGGACACCAAATACGAAGGAGCTGATGTAGTGAGTAGATACGTTGGGCGTCTCCTCTGATCTTCCTTATAACAAGCTACTCTTCTCTTCCTGATAGCAATTTCCTTTCCTCCTCCCTTCCTTATAACAAGCTACTCTTCCTGATAGCAATTTCCTTTCCTCTTCCCTTCCTCATAACAAGCTTCTTCCGTTTCCGGGGTACTGTTACACTTAATGGCAACAACAACAAGGAACTGCAATGTGAAGAAACGTATGTTGTTTAATAGTAGATAAAGAGAGCAGGTATTTGTTTTAAGAGTAAGATTAGGATACGTTGGCCGTCTCCTCTTCCTGATGACACGTTCCTTCCGCTACCGAGACACTGTTACATTCATTGACACGGAACTGCAATTAATGTGGAGAAACGTTTGTTGATAAAGAGTCCATGGTTTATTTATAACGTTCTGTCACCGCAACGCTGACTGATCCCACCCATCTTCACTGATAAAGAAGAAGAAAAAAAAAAAACACTACATAAAAACCGAGAAAAGAAGTAGAAAAAAAACTTCAGGCGGGACAGGGAAAAGAAAAAAAGACAAACACAAATAAAAAAGATAAAAAGAAAAAGAAAAAAATACAAACTGAAATGAATGAATAAGAAAAAAGAAAAACAAACAAGTCAATGAATAAGAAGAGATAGGAAAAAATAGTATCCATGATATCAATCCATGGTCACATTCCCCGGATGATATCTTAACCGCATGCCCACACACACGTCACATCCTTTCCTCACAGGCATTAACACAAGACGCCTCTTCTTCCTACTCCTACCCTCTCATCCTTCTGCTCTCCCCCTACCGCCTCTTCACCTCCTCCTCCTCCTCCTCCTCCTCCTCCTCCGTCGCGCTCAGCAGGAACATAAAAGCCATTGTCTCGGCAAAACACCCGACGAACACTTATGCAAATTCCTCTCGCTCTTTCTCTCTCTTGATTTTATTTCTTTTTTCCTCCCTCTTCGTTCCGGCGGCAAGTGTCTCGCGTTGAGGCTGTTGGGGCGAGGGTCGAAGGAGCGGCGGCGGTGGCGACCCTCCTCCTCCTCCTCCTTTCCTTTATGAATAAGAGCGTGTATAACCGAGTCTAGGGCAGCGTTTTAAGCACCGAGTCTTCTGGATATTACCGTAATTAACCGAAGGGGGAGACGTCCATCACGCGTCGCCGATAAAACGCTGGGAGAAGGAGGAACACGAAGGCGGTGAAGGCGAATTGAAGCAAAAAGAAGAAAAATAAAGAGAAAAAAGTTGAAAGTGGAAGAAAATTTAACAAGGGCAAAGACCAAGAGGAGCCAAAGTAACAGTTAACAAAAGAAGTGGAAAGTGAAAGAGAAAAGAAAGGAAAGGGCAAAAAATACACGAGAGCTCTTTCCTTGCGACCCGGTTTTAAGGTCCATATCATTATACTCTTTGGGGCTTTTGGTCGGTGATGTCAGACGCTTCAACCACCACCCCTCGCATCAACTAATTCCAAAGACCGACAAGGAGGTCAATCGGGTTCTAGTGAGTGTTCCTTAAGGTTCACGGTACAGAAGAGGGCTCAAACTCTCACCAGGGTCATTAAGATACCCCTGGAAATCCCCCAAACTCCTAGACAATTGGGTTCTAGTGAGTGTTCCTTAAGGTTCACGGTGCAGAAGAAGGGTTAAACTATTACCACCAAGGTCATATGGCTACCCTTGTAAAAAGGTGAGTGCTTGGGCGCCGAAAAGTTTAAGAACAAGGCTCTTAGTCCATCTATTTCAAAAGGCTCTCGTGGTAGTTAGTTGTCAGGGGGGGGGGGGGGGGGTAGTTCATTCATTGGTACTTTCATGACACTGGCGGTATAGTTTTCCAAGACTTCCGCGCTGTGAACGGGAGAAGCACTCATGGCAGCCCGACGTGGCTCATCTTTTGGCCTTAAGAAAAAAATAGTCGTAGGAAGAACAAGAAGCGTTTGACAGCACCATTCCAACTCCCTCTGTCTTTCTCTAACCCTCTCCCTCCCTAACCCTTTATCCCTTTTGGCTCTAACCTCTCCCTTCCTCCCCCCCACCCTCCCTCCAGCCCCCCTCTCCCCCCTTCTCCTCCCCCTCCATCCGGGACTTTTGCTTCTGACATGCTAATGAATTGGTTGCGAGGTACTACTCCGACTGGGGCTCCCTACTTCTTTTTTTTTCCTTCCTTTTTTATGGATGTTAATGGCCGTGGGTTCGAATCTCCGCGGCGTTTGAGACTTTATGCTGAAACGGGCTGAGTTACGAGTTTACTTGAAGGGGGAGGAGGAGGAGGAGGGAGGAGGAGGAGGAGGGGGGGGGGGAAGGGGTCTTACTTAGTTGCTGGGAGATGTGGATTAAGAGTTGGGGGGTAGTGTCGAGGAGGAGGAGGAGGAGGAGGAGGAAGAAGGTAGGGAAGGGAGATGTTGGTGATTTACAGAGTCCATGGCTGAGTGGGGAGGAGAAAGGAAGGGGTGATAAATAAAGGAAGTGGGAAAAAAGGGGTTGAAGGTTATTGATTTCAAGTGAGAGGGAAGAAAGGAAGGAAGGAAGGAAGGAAGGAAGAAAGGAAGGAGAAAATACTGTGCGAGGAGAATGAATAGATAATAAGGAGAAAGAAAAAGAAGGGAAGGAGGAGAATGATTGAGGAGGAAGAGGAGAAGGAAGAGGAAGAAGAAGAAGAAATGACTAAAGAGGGATAGTGAAGGAGGAAAAACAAAAGAAGGAAATGAGATCTGAAGGAAAACAAAGAAAATGAAAATGTAAAAAAAGAAAGAAAAAACAAAACAAAAGGAAGAAAAGGAAGGGTTGGGAGGTGGTAAGAATGGGTTATAGGGAGGGAGATAAGGGAGTTTGAAGGGAGGTGACAGGGAGGAACAGAAGGAAGGACAGGCAGTAATAAGAATGGGTTATAGGAGGGAAATAAGGGAGTTTGGGGGAATGGGCAAGTTTTGTCGGGGTGGGGCCGGGATGGGGTCGGGATGGGGTGGGATCAGGAGAGGGTCGGAGGGTGGGGTCGGCGTTTATGATACAGTTACGATCAGCCATCTCGCCATATCGGCCGATAAGACGCGACGTAACGCCCAGGTTGTCTGCGTCACGGAGGGGCGAAGAGCGAGTCACAAGAGGCGATGCAGTAAGGTCGAGGAGCGAGTGTTAACGAGCCTTGGTCTGGGCCTTGCCGGGGGAGGGCCTTTGGTAGCCTTTTCCAGGGGGCGTCGTTCCTCGCTTACGACTTCGGCTCATTCATCGCGACACATTCCCGATGCCTCCTCTTCTGCCTCCTACGGCCACTTCTTCTCCTGCTTTTCCTCCTCGTATATCCTCGTTCGCTTGCCGTTGTTTGTCCTCACCTTGGTTATATTCGTCCTATTTCATTACTGACTTGCGTGTGTGTGTGTGTGTGTGTGTGTGTGTGTGTGTGTGTGTGTGTGTGTGTGTGTGTGTGTGTGTGTGCATGTGTGTGTGTGTGTCACCTCTGTCCTCGTTCTCCTCATCTGTTTCTTCTCTCATCTTGTCCTCCTCATATCGTCTTCCTCCTTATCTTCTTCCTTTTAATCGTCTTCTTTCCCTACTTACGTCCTCTTTTATTATTTCCTTTATCCTTCTCTTTATTCTTTTATCCTCCAATTATTCTTTCCCTTCACTCATGACCGCCACAACAACCTCCTCCTCCTCCTCCTCCTCCTCCTCCTCCTCCTCCTCCCTTCCTTCCTTCGACTTACTCCTTATTCTCTTTTCGACTTTCAGTATTTCAAGCTCTTTTACTTTCCTCTTACCCTTTCTCTTCCTCCTCCTCCTCCTGTTTTTGTTCTTGTTCCACCTTTTCCTCCTCCTCCTCCTCCTCCTCCTCCTCCTGTTTTTGTTCTTGTTCCACCTTTTCTTCCTCCTCCTCCTCCTCCTCCTCCTGTTTTTGCTCTTGTTCCACCTTTTCCTCTTCCTCCTCCTCCTCCTCCTCTTCCTCTTCTTATCCCTCCTTCCTTTCCTTTTTCTCCTTCTTTTTTACCCTTTTAATTTTCTTGTCTTCTCATTAGAACATAAGAACATAAGGAAGTAGGAGTCTGCAAGAGGCCGGCAGGCGTGTACAAGGCAGCTCCTTTGAACCTAGGCTCCCGTGTATCTAACCCCACCTAATATCGCTGTCCATGAATTTATCTAATCTATTTTTTAATGTGACAATTGTATTGGCACTCACCACATGACTGCTAAGCCTATTCCACTCATCCGCCACTCTGTTGGTAAACCAATTTTTCCCAATGTCTCTGTTGAATCTGAATTTATCCAGTTTAAACCCATTACTTCGTGTCCTACCCGGTTCTCTTACCAAAGTTTTCCTACTTTTCCTCTTCCTCCTCCTCCTCTTCCTCCTCCTTCTTCGTATCTTGTTTCTTGATTACTTAACCTTATTCTCCTCTTTTTTTCTCCTTCTTCTTCTCCTCCTCCTCCTCCTCCTCGTATTCCTCCCCATCTTCGCCTCCTCCTCCTACTCCTATTCTTCTATCTCCTCCTTCGTATCCTCTTTCTCTTCCTAATTCTCTTCTTCTTCTCCTTCTCCTCCTCCTCCTTTTCTACGACCATTAGAGCGCAGTTGGGCAGTAAAAATCCGGTTGTTAAGAGGCGATTAAATGCCCAATAATGCGGGCGGGGAGGGTTAAGGGGTGACTAGACCAATCTTGCCAAATATTCTCCTTCTCCTCCATCTCCCACTCCACGCCGCCCCGCTCCCTGCAGCATCCGAGTGTGTGTGTGTGTGTGTGTGTGTGTGTGTGTGTGTGTGGAGGGGGGGGCGGGGTATTTGTGCGTGTGTCTGTGGGGGTGGGTCTGTGTGTGTGTGTGTGTGTGTGTGTGTGTGTGTGTGTGTGTTAACAAGTGTTTAGATTATATATTTCATCGTTTGCAGGTCAACTCTCTCTCTCTCTCTCTCTCTCTTTACTCTTTTTCTCTCTCTCTTTTCGTCAGCCCCCCCCCTCATCCCGTTGACCTGGCGGGGGGGGGGGTGTTGAGGTCGCAGGCAATCTGCAGGCTCATTCCCTTCCCCTCCCGGGTACTTAAACGTGTACTAAACGTCTTCCTCTGTTACGACGGCCCCGTGTGTGTGTGTGTGTGTGTGTGTGTGTGTCCTATGTGTCAGTGGTCGGGTTTCTCCTCCTGCCCCTCCTCCTCCTTCTTCTCCTCCTCCTCCTCCTCCTCCTCCTGCTCCTCCTTATCTTCCTCGTAAACATCAAGACCTTATTAATATCACTTCGAGGCCCTTGCCACACCCACACAAGCGTTCCTGACCGCACCGGACACATCAGGAGCCGCGGGGGCTTTGAGACACAGAAATAGTAGCCAGAACGAGGAAAACAAAGAAAGAACGAGGGACACAGAAAGAAAGACATACAAGGAACAGAAAGAAAGGAAGAAGGATAAGTGTGACAAAGGGCAAATGGAGACTTTCTTTCATCCTTTCGTTCTACTTCTTTTGTTTGTTCATTCCTTGGTATTTTTCTTCCTTTATTTCTTTCCTCAAAATTTTCCTACTATTGCGAAAGAGTTTGGGTTTGACCTTCAGCGCTCCCCTCATTCACTACCATCACCCTACGGATGCTCTGGAGCTGCCTAACATGTTTTTATGCCTCCCTGGTGTCCGGTTTTAACTTGATGAGGATGTGAGATGAAATAAGACGGAGACACAGAACAGCTTGGCTTGGGCTCGGTGTGTGTGTGTGTGTGTGTGTGTGTGTGTGTGGGTGGGTGGGTGGGTGGGTGGGGGAGGTGAATTTCCGGGAAAGTGATTTTAATTAAGAATGAATGTTTGCTAACCGGGTGTTGTTGGTGGGAGTGGTGTGTGTGTGTGTGTGTATGCCGACACGCACACATCTTAGTTTAGGGCATAATTTTACACTGCTCATAAAAAATCTATTAATATTCATGGATCCTTAGAAGCGTGCCGACGTTTACGGAGCCGGGAAGTGATGATTGCACGGGGAAAAAATCTTGTCGCCCAACGTGGGGCTCGAACCCACGACCCCGAGATTAAGAGTCTCGTGCTCTACCGACTGAGCTAGCCGGGCTTGCTGATACACACACACACTCTCTCTCTATGTTTCTCTCTCTTTTTTTCTGTGGTCCTAAAGAACAGTCGTATAGTGTGAGTCTGAAGTACTGTCTGAGAATATGAACACACACACTCACAGACACACACATGTCTATATTATATCATTGTCTGCGATGTGTTCTAGATCTATTGCATGATAACCAGGTGGACCATTCATCAACCAGACCCGGGAATGATGGAATATACGAATTGCCTCTGTCTCTCTCTTCCTCTCTCTCTCTCTCTCTCTCTCTCCCTTTCCACGCACCCACCCTCCCTTCCCTTCCTTCCTTTTCTTATCCTTCCCTTATTCCTTCCTTTCCACCGTTTCTATCTATCTATCCTTTCTCCCTCTTCCTTCTCTTCCTCCACCTCTCTCCCTCCCTCTCCCTCTCTTACCCCTTCCTTTCCACTCTTTCTGTCTACACCCATTTCATCCCTTCTTCATATCCTTCTTCTCGTCCTCCTCCTCCTCTCCCTTCCTCCACCCCCTCCTCCCTCTCTCCCTCTCTTTCCCTTCTTCCCCATCAACGTGACTAATATTCCCTAATGTTATCGACCTTCCAAGATAATAATGGATCATCTACGGAAGAGGAGAGGGAGGAGACGACGACGGGAAAATAAATAATAACACCACAGTGACCGTTTATTTACGTCCAAGGGTCATGAAGGCCGATGTTCCTTTGTTTAGCGAGCGTCCGATGGCCTCTTGGATCCCCTTATTGCCACGCTATTTGTCGGAGGGTTATGCGTCGTTAATTTTTATCGGATTCAATCACGGCCGATGCTCAGGTTTCTCTTTTTTGGCTTCTTTTTATGACGCGGTGTTTGGGTGACCTTATTGCCGCGGCCTGGTCCATTGTTGTTTGCGGGGGAGGAAGGGAGGAAGGAGAAAGAGAGAGGGAGATGGAGGAAGAGAGAGGAAGGGGAGTAGGAGGGTGGAAGAAAGAAGGTTGTAGACGGGGAAGGAAGGAAGGGAGGAAGGAAGGGAAGGAGGAAAGAAGAGAAAGAGAGAGGAAGGGGGAGAGGGAGAACAAGGGAGGGATAACACCATTACTACATGTGAGGGAGGAAAGAGAGAGAAAGAAAGAAAGAAAGAAAGAAAGAAAGGAAGGGAGGAAGAGAGGGAGGGAAGAAGTGAGGTAGGAATTAAAGGAAAGGGAGAAAGGGAGGGAGGGGGGGACAGTGAGGGAGGGAAGGAAAGTAATGGAAGATAATGGAAAAGAAAAACCTGATGGTGTGTAAATGGAGCGGCGGTGTGTATATGGAAAGAGGTAAGTACGGAGGTGCGAATAGGTAATGAGGGCGGTGCTAAGGATGACGGATGACGGTGTGGGAGGGATGGGGATGGGTGACTGTGGTGGTGGTGGTGGTGATGATGGTGTTGCTTATGGTGGTGGTGGTGATGATAATTTAACTGCAATTGGGAGCAGCGAGTAGCGGGCTTTTTTTATTATTGTTTTCTTTTTTTTTGCCCTTGAGCTGTCTCCTTTGTTGTATAAAAAGAAAAAAATAATAATAATGATAAAAAAAACACTATCACCACCACCAATAACATCAATAAAACAAGAACATCACCATCAACAACAACAACAAAAAGAACACCAGCATTAAACTCCCTCTCACCACCACCATTACCACCACTAACACTAATAATACTAATAACCACAACACCGACCTGTGCCGGGCTTGACTAGAGATGCAGTCACCCCCTGTCGAGTTGAGGCTGGGCGAGAGGCAGGGCGGGGGGCCTCTCACTTTTGACCTCCGCCGGGTAAACTCAACCACAACAACAATGGAAAACAGACCCAAACAGACCGACGGACCGACACCAATAACAATAAATGAGGAAGACGATAATGATGATGGTGATGATGCAGGCGATGAGTGACGTCTGTAATGATGATGAGGACGAGGACTGAGGAGCTGCCGGCCTCTCGGATCATTAGTGTTTCCTCGATTCCTGTCATTGATGAACATAAGTCGGGGGGGGGAAGGAGGAAAGAAGAGGGGGGTGAGAGGAGGAAGAAGAGGAGGGGACAGAAAGGATGATGGGAGATAGGAAGAGAGAGAGAGAGCGGCTCTTTTAGTAACAGCATGTCGCCTGTGATGAAGCTGTGGCCACACGCTTGTTTTATGGCTCCGGTCCAACTGAGTACAAGTGTATCGCGCCGCTACTCTGACCACCTGACACACACACACACACACACACACACACACACACGGCCGCCAGAACCCGCAGGAACGACGCAGCACGCACGCAGCCAGCACCAGTGAATAATGAATCAAAGGGAAGACACATCCATTCCCAACACTCAGCGCTGCGGGACTATTAACAGAGCGAGAGTGATACAAGCTTCTAACGGAGCAGAAAAGCGTCGAAAGCACTTCAAACAATAGGAAGCGCGTCGGGTATTAGGAAGGGATTGATAGGAGGGTGAAGAGTTATAAAAGCATATTTTCTCAGACGCTTTCGGCTCTCACAATATCTATTTCCAAAGGCCACAGAGGAGGTTTGTCGGGTTGTAGTGAGTGTTTTTCATATTCATAGTGCAGATGCCTTGTCGAACTATCCCTAGGCTCATTAAACTACCCATGGTGATACTCACAATCTTAACGAAAGTAAATTTGAGTGTGCAAGCTCAAATATGTTTAAAAAATTGAACCTTAGTGCGGTATTCTTAGACGCTACCAACACCCACATCAACTATTTGCAAAGGACGAAAACATGATTAATCGGATTCTAGAGATTTTTTGGGGGGGTTCAGGGTTTAGAAGAAGGGTCAAACTATCACCAGGGTCATTAAACTACCCCCTGGAAAGGCCCATAACCCCTACGAAAGCCATATCAATTGTGTGTGCTTGGGCGCCGAAATGTTTAAGAATATGGCCCATACATAGTGTTCGTGCCTGAGAGGGAATTCTATTGTTCCTCCTCTTCTTGATGCCTATAGTCGCTTTCCTCTCCACGAAACTCAATAAGGTGCAAACAAACACTTCCAGCTTGTCCTGAGAAGCAGTACACCCGTTTTGGCAGTTAATGTGACTTGATTTCTACGCTCGCGGCGGGGGAGGGATCGATGAATGGACGGTGAGGCGGTAACTGGACTAATGTTTTCCGGGAAGGCGCGCCAATACCTACCCGCCGCTATAGTCAAACCAGATTGGCGAAAGACCGTTTTGGCGTTGGTTACACGCGGGTCCTTTCCCCCCACGCCGCTCTACTACTCAGTTCCAACGCCTATCTCTCCCTTCCTATCATATGAACTATAGGTAATACATGAGCGGAAAGGATAGGTGCTGGGACCCGTGGAAGCCATGCAACGCCAAAACAACCTCGCCAATTTGGTTTAACTATAGGGCCGCGGGAGGGTAGAAAACAGCACTTACGGCAAAGATTTCACGCGCATTAAACTCCCGTCAGCGGACAGTCCCGGGAACACCCAGCCACGGCAATACGTTACTAGAGTGCAAAGGATCGTTACACACAGCTGAACAGAGTAATTGGCCCTGATTAGAAGTCCTTTGCATAGTACGGCATAAAATACGGTATTAGTTTGGCGAACTCCGGCGATGATGGAAAGTTTTCAAATGTTTGTCGAAGTAACTTGAGCGACGGAAGGAGTGCGCCGCGATCTGGGCTTTTGTTAACACGGAGAGGCGCTAACTCTCTCTATACCTAGGTGGTGTTATAGGGACGAAGCCATAAATCCTGTCGCTGCATACATATACACCGTGAACGGAGCGTAGTATAGCAAAGGCGCTGAAAGAGTGACAAATGTGAGTGGCCATTGGAGGCTCCACACAAAGAAAAGGTTGAAAACATGAGGAAAAACTTAAGTATGCAAATGTGTGTGTGAGTGTTATATGCAGACGCTGAGCAAACGGATAAGTTAAAGTATCAAAGGGTTCGCTTATAATAAAAACAGGTACTCAGAAAAGAAAGGTGCGAGGCGGTATGGAAGAAAAGGCAAGTTAAGCTAAGGTAAGGAGGGGGTGGGGGGATTAAAGTATAGCTGCGCGCTGCCTCGGTGCTCATTTCCGTCTCACTGGCCCTTGAGGTTTTGAAAGGAGGCTGCTCAAGAATACAAGCGAATAGAGGATGAATAAAACAGAAGGAAAATTAGAACAAAGAAAAAAGAAAGAAGAGGAATAGGGCTGTAGAATACGATAAGGAAGAAGAGGAGGCGGAAGAGGAGGATGATGATGATGATGAGGAGGAGGAGGAGGAGGAGGAGGAAAAACACACGAACAAGGAACACACAGAATACAAGAGAAGGAAAAGAAAAAAGCTAAAAAAGAAAAAAAAGTGAGATAAAGCAGTGGTTTAACAGAGAGAAATAGAGAACTAGATAGAAAGATAAAGAGAGAAACAGACGGACAGACAGACAGACTTTGATGCTTACAGTTGGATAGAAACAGCCTGGCGAGGAGCAAGAAGTACTACACACCAGAGGGAGGAGGAGGAGGAGGAGGAGGAGGAGGAGGAGGAGGAGGAGCATTTACGAGGGTTGGTCCTTCCTTGGCCCTTTAAAAAGAGAAGATTTCGTGGAAGAGAGAGAGAGAGAGAGAGAGAGAGAGAGAGAGAGAGAGAGAGAGAGAGAGAGAGAGAGAGAGAGAGAGAGAGAGAGAGAGAGAGAGAGAGAGAGAGAGAGAGAGAGAGTAAAACAAAGGAGGAAAAGAAAGAAAAGGAGAAAAAAGTGAAGATGACAAAAGCATGAAGAGAATGAGGAGAAACGAGGAAGAGGAAAAGAAAGAGGAAATTAAGGAAAAGAAGAATAAAAGTAGAGATGAGCAAACTATGATGAGGGATTAAATTATAGAAAAAAAGAAAGAGAGGAATAACAGAGAAAATACAGAAAATGGTGGAAAGAATCTCAACCGCAAAAGAGAGAAAGAAAGAAAGAAAGAAAGAAAGAAAGAAAGAAAGAATAAAAAGGAAGAGAAAGGGAGTAACGGAGAGGAAGGAAGGAGAGAAACGGAATGAATGGAGGGGAGGAGAAGGAGGAGGAGGAGGAGGAGGAGGAGCCATATTCAGGAAGGGAAGAGGAAGAAGATACAGGAAGAGATAAAAGAGAGAAAAAAGATAGAGAATGAATAAAACAGGAGAAATAAAGAAGGAGGAGGAGGAGGAGGAGGAGGAGGAGGAGGAGGAGGAAAAAGACAAGGAGGAATTTTCAGAAAGAGATAAGGAACAGAGAGAGAGAGAGAGAGAGAGAGAGAGAGAGAGAGAGAGAGAGAGAGAGAGAGAGAGAGAGAGAGAGAGAGAGAGAATAATATAAACAAAACGTAGCATTCATGAGAGCGGAAAATAACACAAGAAGAAAATGGAGTGGCCGGAAAATTTATATATACACAGTGACTCAAGCAAATGTGCGTGTGTGTGTGTGTGTGTGTGTGTGTGTGTGTGTGTGTGTGTGTGTGTGTGTGTGTAGCAGAGACAGAAGGCAAACAAGAACAGAGGAAGAAATGTAAAAGAGAGGAGAGAAAAGGAGGGAGGGAGGAAGGAAGGAGGAAAAAGCAACACCCAGGAGGAGGAGGAAACGGAGAGGAGAGAGAAGGGAGGAGGAGAGAGAAGGATGAAAGGAAAAAGGGTATTGTTGTGTGAGGAAGTATAGGAGGGAGGAAGGGAGGGAGGGAATCTGGAGTGCTTGCTGACTCTTGCCGCTAAAAAGTTCCGAGCTATTGTTGCCAGCAAGGCCGCGGTCCTCCCTACCCTACCCAGCCAGTGAGCCCAACAACCCGCCCCCTAAGCACGCAGCCACATGAGAGCCACACCCGCCCGACGCCTCAGCTCCAAGAAGCAAAGGGTTGAATCAGCGTAGAGGAAGGGAAGGGACTTGAGTTGGTTCTCAGACGCGGCCGCCACCCACATCACTCATTTCCAGAGGCCGACAAGGAGATCAATCGGGTTCCCA
This sequence comes from Eriocheir sinensis, assembly GCF_024679095.1. Taxonomy (NCBI): domain Eukaryota; kingdom Metazoa; phylum Arthropoda; class Malacostraca; order Decapoda; family Varunidae; genus Eriocheir; species Eriocheir sinensis. The sequence continues at coordinate 18,294,303 of NC_066536.1, forward strand.
TGAGCGTTTTTTTAGGTTCACGGTACAGAGGAAGGGTCAAACTATCACTAGGCTCATAGAGTGAGTGAGTGAGCCCCGAAGTGTTTGAGGATATGGGCCTTGGTCGTGGGTCATATCTCTCCTCACTTGCAATTTCAGTGTTTTCGGAAATTCTCGTAAACCTTGACTCACTTTCGCCCTAAAAGATATATACATAAGCCACACAGAAATACCTTAGAAGCTTATAGGAAAGGAGTTAGGAGTTAAGCCCGGGTTGAGACCATAATAATTTATTATGAGAATGGTCTTTGCGTAAATGACTACAGGGGATAAGGATTAGGGATAAGGAAAAAAGGAGCCGTACCGCGAGATTGCTTGGCAGTGTTGCTGGTGAAGTGGAGACCAAACCTTGCCTCCTTTCCTGCGAGGGTCGCGAGCACTCCACTCTGCAGGCAGCCAATGCATACACATGTGAGGCTGGCTGGCCGGCCGCCCCGAGGGATAAGTGGACACAGGCTCATTTTTGGTGCCTGAACATTCGCCCCGGTGATTGCATGCACCATCGAGGCTTTTTAGTGCTTTGGGAATCCAAGGACGCACTTGAGTCTTTGTGTTTGGAAGGGAAAAAGTTGCCGCGTTCCGTCCCTCCCCTACGACAGATGCCCTCCAAGGGTGTTTCGGGCCGTACTGAGGGGCTGCCGAGCTGACGCAGGGCTGACTAATACAGTGACCAGGGCAGAAAATGTTGGTTCACTCCCGGCGTTTGGGTGAAAGGTGTTGCCTGGCCTTAACACACGTCGATCAGGAGTGCGTGACGATCAGCAGCTCCAGGACCAGCGGCCATCACGCACACAGCCGCTGATTGCCTGTTTGAAAAGCCTCTCGTATGTAGAAGTTGCTGGGCTTTTCATGGACTGTTTTGTGCTCCTGGTGATATCCTTACATGACTTTTGCACCTCGAGCGGGAGAAATACTCATGCAAACTCGGTTACTCTTCTCTGTGCCTTGGGAAATAGTCGTATACGATGGGAGCCAGAGATGATAAATAATGTTTGAAAAGCATATCGTAGAAGTTGCAGGGCTTTTCATGGACTGTTTTGTGATCCTGGTGATATTCTTACATGACTTCTGCACCTCGAGCGGGAGAAATACTCATGCAAACTCGGTTACTCTTCTCTGTGGCCTTGGGAAACATATCGTATGCCGTGGGACCCCGAGATGTTTAATAATATGGACCTCAGGACGAAGGCAAAAGACGCTCCCTGACGAAACAAATCCACAGGGGGACGAAACCGTGTAGAAAAAGGATCGTTCAAAGGCGAAGTAAGGCGAGTAGCTAGTCTTCATCACGTCGTAACCATGATCATATGAACTTCCTCCCTCTTGTCTAAGGAAGAGATAAAGGAGGCTGTGAACTCATGCGCATCAAATTTCCTGACACACACACACACACACACACACACACACACACACACACACACACACACACACGCAGGCGCTCCAGACTGCGGCGCGTACTTGGCTTCGCTGCGTCTTTGTTAATTCCAGTTTTATACATGTTTTATAGACCAATTAAATTCTGGACGTGAATATTGAGGACGAAGAGGAGGAGGAGGAGGAGGGAGAAGAGGACAGAGATGAAGGTTGGGGAGGAGGAGGAAACATGGAAACATGGAAACGCAGGCAACAGAAAGCCTATTGGCTCATTACGAGGTTGCCCGCTTTGGTGATTTAATCTGCTCGACAGCCTGGGGCCTGGGGAGCAGATGAAAGCGCCTCGATATTGAGGAGCAGATGAAAGCAACTCAATATTCAGTTTACTCCCGACGCAGCGAAGTGACGGTCGATTCTATATTTGAAGGAGTTGATAGTATTCGCATTTACTACTTCTGAAGGAAGATTGTTCCAGTGACGGATGACTCGGTTTGAAAAGAAACTCCTTCCGATGTCTGTGTTACATCGACTAGACTGAATGGGTAAACCGTTATTTCTAGTTCTTAGGTTGGTTTGCAATTCAAAGAAATTGGAGTAATCGACGTTATTGAATTTTTTTAGATACTTGAAGACTTGAATCATATCTCCTCGTAGGCGTCTTTTCTCCAATGTAAAGAGATTGAGTCGCTTGAGTCGTTCCTCGTACGGTTGAGCCCTTAAGGTTGGTATCATTTTCGTGGCGCGTCGTTGAATCCTTTCCAGTAAATCAATGTCCTTTCTGTAATTAGGAGACCAGAACTGTACTGCATACTCGAGGTGCGGTCTTACCATGGAATTATACAAGGATAGCATCACGTCTGGCGTTTTACACTCGAAGTTCCTCGCTATGAACCCGAGCATAATGTTGGCCTTGTTGTATGCTTTTTTACAGTGATTCGCGTGTTTCAGGTCACTGCTGATAGTGACTCCAAGATCCTTTTCCTCCTGCATCGCTTGCAGAGGTCTCCCATTCATGATGTATGTGTGTTTACTATTTCTGGACCCAATGTGCATGACTTTGCATTTGTCAACATTAAAGGACATTTGCCATTTTTCCGACCATTCGATAATGTGATTGAGGTCTTTCTGAATGATTTCGCAGTCGGTCTTTGTGAGGGCCTTTCCCCACCTTAGTGTCATCAGCAAATTTCGATATTGTGGATTTCAGTCCTGATTCGAGGTCGTTGATATATATGATGAAGAGAATGGATCCCAGCACTGACCCTAGAGGCACTCCACTAGTGACATGAAGCCAATCGGAAGGCTGTCCGTTGAGTAGTACTCGTAGTTTTCTGTCGGTGAGCCAATCTCTTATCCACGCGATCAGATTGGCTCCAATGCCCGCCGAGTGCAGTTTTTAAGGAGTCGCTCGTGCGGTACCTTGTCGAAGGCTTTCTGAAAGTCCAGGTATATAACATCACTGGGGATGTGGGCATCCCAGTTCTTATATATACCTTGGAAGAAGTCTAATAGATTCGTTAGGCAGGAGCGCTTGTTTCTGAAGCCATGCTGGTGTCGGAGATTACATTATTGTCTTCTAGAAACTTAACAAGTTTGTCTCTAATAATCTTTTCGAGTATTTTTCCTGCCACTGATGTCAAACTTATGGGCCTGTAGTTTAATGCAACGCTTTTGTCTCCTTTTTTGAAAATTGGTGTTACGTTCGCCATCTTCCAGTCTTGCGGGACCTTTTTCAATTGAACAGACTGGTTGAATATGTTAGTGAGTGGCTGAAGTATTTGTTGTTTAAGCTCTTTTAATAACCGCGGGGACAAACCGTCAGGTCCTGTTGACTTGTTCGTGTCGAGTTTATCCAAATACTCTTTCACTTCTTGGTCGCATATTGAGTCAATTTTCAGGGGCGTGATTCCCTCGGCGGGTCAGGGTTCTCGGGCATGGTGTCGATGTTCTCGACTGTGAATACGGATGCGAAGTTACTGTTGAGGATTCTGGCCATCTGTTTACTGTCCTGAGTTGCAGCTCCAGTCTCGTCTGTCAGGGGACCAATATTGATTTTACTTTCTTTTTCGATCTGATGTATGTGAAGAATTTTTTGAGTTTGTCTTGATGTCACGCGCTATTTGTTTTCGTAGTTGCGTTTACTACTCCGAATAAGGGTGCGACAAGCTCTGAGGCTGTTGTGGTACTGAGTACGGGCTTCGGCCGTGTCATTCTCTTTCATTAGGTTATAATTCCTTTTTTAAGTTTACCGCCCTTTTTATTTCTCTGGTCATCCACGGTGGATCTACGGCACCATTTACTCGCCTGGGTTTCGTCGGCACTGTAGCCTTTTCTACTCCCAAAAGCTTATCTTTGAAGTTGTTCCACGTTGTCGATTGTATTGTCGGTTAGGTGAAGTTGGTCCCAGGTCGCGGAGGAAGCAGCTCACAGGCTAGGTTGAAATTTGCTTTTTGTAGTCTGGTATCACTGACGGATTGTCTACGAGTTTGTGACTTATGTTGACATTGAAACGGATTAAGTGGTGATCGCAACCGTTAATTTTTCACCAACTTCACAGTCGCGAATGAGGTCAGGGTCGCTTACTAATACCAGATCCAGCAGATTGTTTTCTCTTGTTGGTTGAGTTACAACTTGAGTGAGGAACGAATCCTCCACCATTTCTATAAGCCTGTTACCCTCTTGATCTCCAGTCAATTGTCCCCAGTCAATGTTAGGGCAATTAAAGTCCCCAATTATTATTGCTTGTTTACTTTGTGTTAAAGAGTGAAGCTCTTCGTACAGGGCAGTGTCATCGGCTGCCTGTTGTTTTGGAGGCCTGTATACGGTCGCAAGTGTTAGTTTCTTATTATTCGCAGTTATTTCCACATAGACGGAGTCGTAATTCTCTGCGTCCTGTTTGTCTATTTTTATGGCAGGGAGCGTACTTTTTACGTAGCAAATTACTCCTCCTCCTTTCTTGTGCATTCGATTTTTTTGGAAGCTTTCGTACCCGGGAAATGACAGTTCAGATACTAGATGTGCAGAGTTGGCCCAAGTCTCTGTGATGGCTACCACATCTGGTTTCTCAGTTGCAATATACGCCCTAATTTCGTCCTTTTTGGGTAATAGACTGCGTGCATTTGTGTACAAAATGGAAATGTGACTACTGGTTTGGCCGCGTCGTGTTGAATGAGTTCGCTTGTCGGAGGCGTCGTTGGTTACACAGTTTCTTGCAAGTTAAGAGGGAGGAAAGGAAGGCAGAGAGTGAAACGGAGGGAAGGAATAATGGGGAGAGAAAGAGAGGAAGAGAGAGAGAGAGGGGGGAGAGAATAAAAAAATACAGTGAAGGGGAGATTAAAATGATAACACAAAGGAAATGACGGAGAGCAAAGTGAATGGAAGGAAAGGAAGGAAAGGAAGAAAGGAAAGGAAAGAGGGAAAATACAAGCGAGCAATTAACTTTCACAAATACTGAGGACACACACACACACACACACACACACACACACACACACACACACACACACACAGTTGGTGGAATATGGCGTAGTTAAACAAAGGGGACACGGAAGATAGCGAAGGAAATGTGGGAAGGAATGAAGGAGGAAGAGACAGACTGAGGGAGATAATGGGAGATGAGAAACACGGCGAAGGATGAATAAGAGGAATATGAGAATGTCGAAAACAGAATGGAAGGGGAAGGAATAGAAGGGAGAGAAAGAGAACATGTAAGAAGGGGAGAGGAGAGAGGGACTAAGGGAAGCAAAGGGAAGGGAGAGGAAAGGATGGAGAGGAAGTGAGGAAAAGGAAGACAACATGAAGAAAAGCGAAAGGGAAGGAAAGGAAAGAATGAGAGGAAGTGAGAAGAGGAGGAAAAAAAAGAGAGGAAGATGAACAGAAAAGAAAGGGAATGGAAAGGGAAGAATGAGATACAGAAAATAACAAAGAGCAGACAAAGAAAGATATGAAGAAAAAAAATAGGATTGGTAATATAAGACGCCTCCGCCTCTCACATCAACTATATCCAAAGGCCAAAAAGGAGAGCAATCACGTTCTAATGAGTGTTTATTTAGGTTCACGCTACAGAAGAAGGGTCAAACTACCACCCCCAGTCATTAAACTACCCCTTGGAAATGACCCCCAAACGCCTACGAAACCCTTGTCAAATTTATGTGTGTTCTTGGGTGCCGAAATGCTGAATAATATGACCCAGATACGGCGGATGCAGTGAAGATCAACGAACCAGGATAACCAAGGGAGGGAGGAGAGAAAGTTGGCAAACGGCAGAGAGGAAATACCCATAAACCAGTTTTGTTGTATCAAGCCGTCCCAGCACAACTCAAGTCATGCATCCTTGAAGTTCCCCGCCTGACGCACTCACCTCACAACGAGCTCAGTACCGTGCACCAACGTATATAAAGAAGTTAGCAAAAAGCAGAAAGGAAATACCTCTTAACCAGTATCGCCTTGCCAAGCCCTCCCAGCGCCATCAGAAGTAGAAAGTCATACAACCTTGAAATTCACTCCAACCTGACGCAACCATCTCACGACCTCACTACCATCAAGACACAGAAAGAGGTTCAGATACTTTCAACCGAGAGGGATGCTGGGCTGAAACCCGTCTCTATTTTGGCATGAGAAAAGGTATGCATAAGGAAATAAGAAAAAACGAAAGGGAAGGGAAATACAGCGATGGATATTAAAGAAAAAATGTATATATGAGAATGAAAGAGAGCAGGAGCAAAAAAAAAAAGAGGGGGGGGGAGAGAAAAGGAAGACAGGGAATGAATGCAAAGGGAAGAAGATAAAGAAAGATAAAAGGGAGGTTGTCTCTTAGAGTTTATCAGCAAGAGGAGATGAAAAAATGAACATGCTCATGTGTTGAAACTTGAAACACTTGAAACACTTGATACACTTTATTATGGTTACAAAAAAGTCATAGGCAGGAGGATATTCAAACAAAGGAAGGTTGTTTGGAGTTTACCAGCAGAAGAGATGAAAGAATGGAGATGCTGGTTAACTCTTGCATAAGGGATTTGGTCACTTATAAGAATTGAGGGCGTGGGTTCGACTCCTCCTCTTCCTATCTCGAGGTATTTAAAAACGAGATGCTTGGTTCATTAAAAATTCTCACCAAAGTTTTAAAGTTTATGGAAGCTTTGGTTGGTAATTATAAATGCGAAATAGTATTCTCTCTCTCTCTCTCTCTCTCTCTCTCTCTCTCTCTCTCTCTCTCTCTCTCTCTCTCTCTCTCTCTCTCTCTCTCTCTCTCCCTCCCTTCCCTTCCCTTCCCTTCCCTTCGCTTCCCTTCCTTTCCCTTTTT
>NC_066536.1:18308517-18383517 GCF_024679095.1 Eriocheir sinensis
CTCTCCTTCCTTGTTCCTCCTTTTTTCTCTCTCTTCTCTCTCGTTCTCTCTTCTCTCCTCTTGTCTCTTCTCTCTCTCTCTCTCTCTCTCTCTCTCTCTCTCTCTCTCTCTCTCTCTCTCTCTCTCTCTCTCTCTCTCTCTCTCTCTCTCTCTCTCTCTCTCTCTCTCTCTCTCTCTCTCTCTCTCTCTCTCTCTCTCTCTCTCTCTCTCTCTCTCTCTCTCTCTCTCTCTCTCTCTCTCTTTCTCTCCTTTCGTTCTCCCACTTTCTCTATCTGCCTATCTTTGTCTCTTTCCCTCCTTCTCGCTTACTATTTTCTGAATTTTCCCTTTTTTCCCTCCTCCTCTCTCCTTCTCTCCTTCTCTCACTGTCTCACATTGTCAGTCTCTGTCTCTTCTTCGCCCTCTCTCCCTCTCTCTCTCTCTCTCTCTCTCTCTCTCTCTCTCTCTCTCTATCTATTCTGAACGGGTCCAAATCCATGTTAATTTGAGCGCGGTCCATAGATCTCGGCGGACAATGGAGTCATTACGCTCGTTCAGGGCCCCGACTCCCTTATGGAAAGCGGAAGTTGCATCTCGACTCAGGACGTCACGGCTGCCAGAGGATCCCCCCGATCACCCCCGACCAACCCCGACCAACCCCGACCACCCCCGTCACGACCACCACCATGTTCTCCACGCTCCTCTCTGCTCCATCTCACGAACTCACCGATCTTATATACTTAAAGGTTTCAGGTTCCTATTACGATCATGTCTGAAGGCCACATAAAAGATTCGTCGGGTTCTAATGAGTGTTTTTCCTGTTCACGGTATATGGAGGTCTTGTCAGGCTACCACCAGAGATACAGAAACCCTTATGTGACTATCTACAAATTCTACAAGAGCTAAATAAATGTACTAAGGCGTTGAAATGTTTGAGTGTTTTGCTGTTCACGCCGTAGAAGTCTTGCCAAACTATACCGCCAGAGACATCAATCCACCTACATATATATGTGTGCGAATTTCTGCAACTTACACAAGAGCTGAACAAATGTACCAAGACGTTGAAATGCTTGAGTGTTTTCCTGTTCACGCCGTAGAAGTATCGCCAAACTATACCGCCAGAGATACGAATCCACCTATACCTATATGTGTGCGAATTTCTAAAATTTACACAAGAGCCAAATAAATGTACCAAGACGTTGAAATGTTTGAGTGTTTTGCTGTTCACGCCGTAGAAGTCTTGCCAAACTATACCGCCAGAGACATCAATCCACCTACATATATATGTGTGCGAATTTCTGCAACTTACACAAGAGCTGAATAAATGTACCAAGACGTTGAAATGCTTGAGTGTTTTCCTGTTCACGCCGTAGAAGTCTTGCCAAAGTATACCGCCAGAGATACGAATCCACCTATACCTATATGTGTGCGAATTTCTGCAACTTATGCGAGAGCTAAATGAGATAAACGTACCAAGTCACAGAATCGCTTAAGTATTTTCCTATTCAAGGCGTAGAAATCATGCCAAACTATACCGCAAGAGATACGAATCCACCTATATATGTGTGCGAATTTCTGCAACTTCCACTAGAACTAAATAATTGTATGTACTTAAGCGTCGAAACATTTGAGTATATGGTCCCTTGCTCCTCTCTGCTCCACTTCTGTTCATCTTCACTCAGGAAAGGAAGAAAAACGTGTGCGTGGAGGAGGGTGGAAAGACTGAAGAGAGGCTGAGTCATGCGTTTGGGGAAGGAAGGATAAAAAACAACAGTGGGATCAGGCGTGACGTGGTGTGGTGTGACGTGTGTTGGTACGTGTGTGTCTCGGTGATGAGGTTGCAAGAATGCCTCGTCTAACCCAGCCTCCCTCCTCCCGTCCCACCCCGTGCATCCGCCCCTCCCCCCGCCCCTTCCCGCATCGCCCAGTCCGAGCCATTCATGTTGCAACGGACAATTAGTTGGTATTTTATGTTGTCTTTTGAGTCGCTTCTGATGACGGCTTGTTTGTCCCGTTGAAGGGCAGGATAGGGAGGGAAGGACGAATGGCTGGGAGAGGGAGAGGGGAAGGAAGGGTGGGAGAGGAAGAGGGAAAGAAAAGGGAGCGAGGGAGGTAAGAGGGTAAGGAAAGGAGGGAGGAGGAAAGGAGAGAGAGGAATGGATGGAACTGTTGTCATCCTCCTCTTTACATTTTTTACAGAGAGAGAGAGAGAGAGAGAGAGAGAGAGACTACTGACACGTTAGTAGAACCTTCCGAGCGTATCAACCAAAAAAAGCAATGAGAGAAAACTACATTCTCTCTCTCTCTCTCTCTCTCTCTCTCTCTCTCTCTCTCTCTCTCTCTCTCTCTCTCTCTCTCTCTCTCTCTCTCTCTCTCTCTCTCTCTCTCTCTCTCTCTCTCTCTCTCTCTCTCTCACTTGTGCATACCGGTCACGCGCTGTCGAGAGGCAAAACAAAAGCAAACAGACATCCGTTCTCACTTACCAAAGCCGCCTAGTTGCCGCCCTGTTGACGCAGCCCTTATCTCGTTCCCTTCCCCTTCGCAACACCCTGAAGGAGCGAGAAAAAAGATCGTAAAAAAGGATCATAAGAGAGGTAGGGAGACGAAGGAGAGCCACAGAGAAAGAGGTATTGTAGAAAGAGTTAACATTGATATCAAACTTAGAACTGACTATAGGACGGAAAGGAGGGTGGGGAAAGGGAGAGAGGGAGAGGAGGATGGGGGAAGGCAAGGGAGGGAGAAGAGAATGAGGGGAGGAAGGGAGGAAGGTAAGGAAAGGAAGGGGGAGGGGTAAGGGAAGGAAGGGAGGAAAGGAATGGTAAAGAGTTAACATTGATATCAAACCTAAAACTGACATCAGGACTCAACCACCACTACCACACATCAACCACACACTTTACACCACCACCACCACCACCACCACCATCAATACACACATAGACAAACGCATTGAAAGAGCGAATCAATACACAGCACTTGAGAGAGAGAGAGAGAAAGAAAGAAAAAAAGAAAGAAACCATGAATAGCTGCAATGAGAAGAATACCTGAGTGTGTGTGTGTGTGTGTGTGTGTGTGTGTTTGCATGGATTCCAGCGCACACAAACACCCTCGCAAGTCAACAGGCAGTAAAACGTCAATAAAACATAAAACACTCGATACAGAACACTAAAAACACATGTCAAACCGCCAATAACGAAGCGACTTGACAATAGCGAGGAAAAATTCGATGTGGCAAAAAATATGAGTGTAGGAGACGAGTGTAAGTGAAGGAAGGAAGGAAGGAAGCAACTGACGAGGAAGGGAAGAGGAGGGAAGGGAAGGGAAGAGAAAAAAGGGAAGAGAAAAAAGGGAAGAGAAAAAAGGGAAGAGAAAAGAAGGGAAGGGAAGGGATGGGAAAGGAAGAGAAAGGAACTGAGTGAAAGGGAAGGGAATAGAAGGGAAGGAACGGGAAGGGAAGGGAAGGGAAGGGAAGGGAAGGGAAGGGAAGAGATGAGCTGGGAAGAGAAGGGAACTGAAGGGAATGGAAGGGAAGGGAAGGGAAGGGGAGGAGACGACAAAAAAGAAAGGTGGTAGTAGTAATAGTAGTAATAGTAGTAATAGTAGTAGTAGTAGTAGTAGTAGGGAGGGGAGGGAGGGAGCCAGCAAGAGAAGAAAGGAGAGGAAGAAAGAGAGAGCAGAGAGGCTTATTTGACGTAACACAAACAATAACAGGAAAAAAATATTTGAGCTCAATGGCATTCAAAACAGGGGAAAAAAATACGTAAGAGGCCGAGGAGAGAGAGAGAGAGGAGGAGCGGGTGACGGGCGGCGGAGGGGAGCGGAGGGGAGCCACTAGCGAGGGAGAGGAAGGAAAAAAAGCGTGATGGTTGTGACAAGTGAATGTGTATGCGGAGGTGCCACCCGCCGAGACCAGAGTGCGCGGGGACACCAATTGTATGGCCGTGACAGCGAGGCCCAGAAGACGGGGACGAGGACGAGGAGGAAGACGAGGAGGAGGAGGAGGAGGAGGAGGAGGACGAAGCATATCTGGCAGTACCAATAGATGAGGAAGGAAATATTTGACGAGGAAGGGAAGGGAAGAGAAGAGAAGAGAAGAGAAGAGAAGGGAAGGGAAGGGAAGGGAAGGTAAGGGAAAGGAATAGAAGGAAAGGGAAGGGGAGGGAAGAGAAGGGAATGGTATGGAAGGGTAGGGAAGACAAGGGAAGGGAAGGGAAACGAAGGGAAGGGAATGGAAGTGAATGGAATGGTATGGAAGGGTAGGGAAGGGAATAGAATGGAATGGAAGAAAAGGGAAGGGAAGGGAAGGGAAAGAAAGGAGGGGAAGTGAAGTGAAGTTAAGTGAAGGGAAGGGAAGGGAAAGGAGGGGAAGGGAAGGAGGAGGAGGAGGAGGAGAGCTCTACCAAGAATGAGATAAAAAGCAAAAAGCAACAAGCAAACGTGACATCCGCTCATCTGCTGGCACTCCTCCTTAAGTCAGAACGAGTGGGAGAGGAACGGAAACACATTAGCATAAAGACACACGTTCTGGTGATGCCTTCAGATCGTGTGGGAACGGAAACACATATCAAAAAGACCCATTTGTAAACAGGCTAAAAAAACGTTCCGAGCTTATTATTATTATTATTATTATTATTATTATTATTATTATTATTATTATTATTATTATTATTATTATTATTATTATTACTATTATGTGACGATTCAGTGATCTTAGCTGAGTAGTAAATGATAAATGTTAGAGAGAGAGAGATGGAGGAGGAGTCGTGATGGTAGTTGTGGGAGGGAGAGAAAGGAAGGGGAGATGCTGTATGTAATGAGGGCAGGAAGAATGGGCAGAGGAGGGGACAAGATGATGCATGGGGTAACTCTCGGGCGACTGGCAATTACAGAGCGCACAGATGATATAGATAACAGCCACACACACACACAGGGCGGCGGACGGGTGGCTGCCGCTGATGAAATTAAGATAAGCGCGTAATTGCGACTGATAAAACTAATAGCGCTCCTTCGACAATGCATCCAGAAGGGGTCGGAAGCCGGGACAGGGACGTGGCGGCCTGCTCCTAGTAATGCCACACTGCACGCCGCCGACCGACCCCAGCAATGCAGCCAGCTTGCAAATCGCTGCATTCTGACCTTAATCTCCACTGGGGGGATTGATGAACGGGGGGAAGGGGGAGGGATGGATGAACAGTGGGTTGTGTGTGTGGGTGACATCATCCGCTCCGTCCCTCCCTTCCACACACACACACACACACACACACACACACACACACACACACACACGTGACAGACATCTTACCATTAAACTCCAATTTCTTTCTTCCCTTCCCTCCTCCTCCTCCTCCTCCTCCTCCTCCTCCTCCTCTTCCTCCGCTTCTTTGATCTCCTCCCAGCCTCCCCCACCCCAGCCAGGTCTCGCGGGGCAGCACACTCGGCCCCTTGAAGACCTCGCCGCGGCCCGCCTCAGAAGCACTCAAGATTATTATGATGTCCCACAAAGCCCCCGACGCAAGGCCGATCAAGGCGCCCAAACAAAAAGCGTCCTGCATCGCTTAAGGTTCCAACTCGATATATAGATTCTGATTCTCCTTCTGCGCCGCCGTTGTGTAGAGGAAGGTGAGGCGAGGAAAAATTGTGTGTGGGTCATTTTTTTCAACATTTTGGCGCCTAAGCACACATGTATTTTTACAAGACTTTCATAAGTGTGTGTGTGTGAGTGTGTGTTTTTACTTTAGTTATCCAAACATTATACGAAGCTTTTTTTAGCAAACGGTTTATTTTCTTTACTCTCTCTCTCTCTCTCTCTCTCTCTCTCTCTCTCTCTCTCTCTCTCTCTCTCTCTCTCTCTCTCTCTCTCTCTCTCTCTCTCTCTCTCTCTCTCTCTCTCTCTCTCTCTCTCTCTCTCTCTCTCTCTCTCGTTTACACATAGTCACTCCACCCAATGTCGTGCTAATTTGCTCTTCTTTATTAATGTCACACTCATCCTTCATCTTCCTCCTCCTCCTCCTCCTCCTCCTCCTCTCTCCCTTTCTCTCCACGCTGCAGTCTCCCATTATCTCTCCGTCATCGCGTGTCTCCCAGGCCATAAGTTATCCCTGCCTGCATTACCCTTCCCCTCCCCTCCCTTCCCATCCCTTCCCTTCCCTTCTCTTCTCTTCCTCTCCCTCCTCAACACGTTTCCTAGCTCACCCCTTTCACCCCTTTCATTTCCCATCATCCTCGTCCCTTCTCCCTTCCCCTTCCCTCCTCTGACACATTCCACGGTGCCAAATCCAGCTAGGAAGAGGAGGAGGAGGAGGAGGAGGAGGAGGAGGAGGCAAGGGAAGGGAGAGGAGGGGGTTGATGTAATTGAGAAGCTACGACTATCAATGCACTCCACTCCACACCTCCCCCTCTTCCCTCCTATCCTTCACTAACGCTAAGATTATGCGGCGTTGCGTCAGAGTAAGGGCGGCTTTATCACGTCTATCACTACTGAGCACTCTTATCGCCGTAATGAGTGTTTGGACAAGTGGCTGCCACTGACTTATTTACTAATCGTATTGCTGTTTCGTGTCGCTGCATGGTTATTTCTGTATATCGCTTGCCGCTGCTCTATCACGTAAGCGAGGCGTGAGGTGCGTTAGTAAGTCTTCAATAACACAACATGACGCAACGCAGAGCAACCCGAACTCAAGATCAAGGAGCTATTCTTAAACATTTCGGCGCCCCGGCCCTTCTAGGCGTGGTTTAGGCTACCCAAAAAACACATATCTGGTAAGGCTTTCGTGGGTGTTGTGGACATTCAGTTTCATGACCTTTTATTTAACATTTCGGGGTCCCACCACACACATATTTGACAGGGCTTTCGTATAGGCGTTGTAGGCGTTTCCATGGGTAATTTTATGACCCTGGTGGTAGACTGACAATGTTTCTATACCATGAGCATGAAAAAAAACTTATGAGAACCAGATTGATCTCCTTTTTGGCCTTTAAAAATAGTTGATTATGTGAGAGGTGAAAGCATCTGAGAATACCGACCTAATCTATACGTATGAGTCTTCAACATTACATGACATTACTCAGAATAACGCTAGATATAGATTATTCAGGCACTCACCACCACCGCCACCACCACCACCTCAGCACAGCACCATAACACTTTCTTCATTCACTCCACAATCCCACAAGGTTTATCATCCTTGTTATCGATGAGACAGAAATGGTGCGTTAAACATCCTGTCCTCCTCCTCCTCCTCCTCCTCCTCTTCTCTCTCCCCACCTCCACCAACACCACCACCTCAGCAAAGCACCATAACAATTTCTTCATTCACTCCACATTCCCACAACGTATACCGTCCTAGTTATCGAAGAGTCAAAAGGGTGCGTCAAACATACTGTCCTCCTCCTCCTCCTCCTCTTCTCTCTCCCACCACCAGTACCACCACCACCACCGTCCCATCCACTGTATTACAAGGATGGTGATAGTGGTGGTGGTGGGGAACAGTTGGTGGTGTCTCAGTCATCACCATCAACACCAATATTACCAAGGGTCTCAATGACATCTTCCTCATCATCACCACCACCTCCATTATCACCAGTATCACCACTGTCAACACCACTGGACCAAAGGATCATAAGCAATAAAGCCGCTATCATAAACACACACACACACACACACACACACACACACACATACACACACGGTGAAAATCTGTGTCTCTCTCTCTCTCTCTCTCTCTCTCTCTCTCTCTCTCTCTCTCTCTCTCTCTCTCTCTCTCTCTCTCTCTCTCTCTCTCTCTCTCTCTCTCTCTCTCTCTCTCTCTCTCTCTCTCTCTCTCTCTCTCTCTCTCTCTCTCTCTCTCTCATGGAAGGCAAGTCACTGTCCATTCCTTTCACTCAATCGAACTGGACATCCTCGTCCTCCTCCTCCGCCTCCTCCTACTCTTCCTCCTCCTCCACCTCCTCCTCCGCCTCCTCGCCCCTCGCCATCCCCCGCGGCTCCGTCCCGGCGTCTTGGGGTCAGCGGACAATGCAACAGTCACTCCCTCCCACGGTAACCCTTCGGCCATTATACGCACAGATTTTAGTCCCCGACCCTCGATAATCCCTATACTGGCACCCTCGCTGACCCCCTTCCCGCCACCCCTCTCCTCCTCCTCCTCCTCATCTTTAGTCGACACAATGCAGGCCGCTCCCCCCCGCGCCCCGCTTTGCAATGGGCGACGCTAATGCAGCAATGCAGCCATAAATACTCACTACCCCGAGGGCTTTGTCTCCGGCAAGGGGGGGAGGAAGGAGGGAGACGGGGAGGGAGGGAAAGAGGGTATTGGTCATAGCCGGATATTGCTGAGTGGACGGGGAAGGGAGGAAGGGAGAGAGAAAGGAGGAGAGGGAGGGAGTGGATAGCTATGGAAGAGAGGGAGGGAGATACTAGCTCATGAGGAAAGGAGGGAGGGTGATGGGTAGGGTTGAGGATGGGAGGGAGAGAGGAAGAGAGGAGGGAGAGAGAGAGAGAGAGAGAGAGAGGTGTGGTCGCCACTTGCATATATCACATAACAGAGAGAGAGAGAGAGAGAGAGAGAGAGAGAGAGAGAGAGAGAGAGAGAGATACACATCCAACCAACCATCCATCCATCCATCCATACACCCATCCATCCACACACACACACACACACACACACACACACAGACACAAAGATAATATTACCACACAGATAAACTTGTCTAAATAAACGTTCTCCTCGTGGCTTCGCTGTGTAAAATAAAGTTGGCGTTGGCGTTAGCAGAAGACCCTAAATTTAACCACTGACTGTCTGTTTTTTATCTGTCTGTTTGTCCGTCTGTCTGCCTGTCTGTCTGTCATCACCGCCTTAAGTAAGTCACTGTCCATTGTCTTAAGTTACTAAGAACAAAGTTAGCAAAATCACGTCAAACCAAATAAATAAATACGAGATAATGAAACTAATAAATACATACAAGAGGCAATGGCTGAGTGATTAGGGTGCCGGCGCCGCATCCAGAAGGACGCTGGTTCGCGTCCCGCCCGCCGCCACAGCTGGGATTTTTCAGTCACCGCCGAGTGGCTGAAGACTACCCACGTGCTGTCCTCAAGACCACCTGTCAACCCGGACTCTAGATTCTCTTTCTAAATAGAGGATCAAAGATGAGCCCCGGGGGCAGCATGAGCCAAGCAAGATGGCGCCACTATCAAAACTTGCCTGCGCCACAACGGGCTGGGACCGACCACAAGGCCCCATCCAAGAAAGCCTACCGGCGCAATAGTCCGAAACGTAAAAATAAAATAAATATAATAGATAAATAAATAAATAAATAAAATAGATAAATAAATAAACTAATAAATAAAAATATAAATATACTAATATTTAACAGAAGATAATGAAACCCAGAGACCCAGTATGCTGAAAAAAGAATGATAATAATAATAATAATAATAATAATAATAATAATAATAATAATAATAATAATAATAATAATAATAATAATAATAATAAAGAAGAAGAAGAAGAAGAAGAAGAAGAAGAAGATATAAGTAATCTCACCCACAACATACATTCTCTCTCTCTCTCTCTCTCTCTCTCTCTCAGCCGCCATAATCTAAATACGACGAAACACATTAAAAAACGGTACAAACATCATTATCAAAGCTCCCTGGCGACTCATACACGCACACACAAACACACGCACACACCCCACCCCTTCCCCTCTCCTCCCCACACACACACCGACGTACGTAATTCATTTTCTTTTCAACTTCATTTTTTTTTCGCCTCCCCCTTTTATTTTTCTTCGGGGCGAGTGTGAAAATTTTAGCGTGGCCGCCGCGGGTCCCCTAAAACACAGGCTCCCTCGGGCTCCACAATAACTTAGCGCCAAAATTACATCAGCCATAAAGTGGGACGTGGACTGGGAGAGCACAAAGCATTAGGAGGAGGAGGAGGAAGAGGAGGTAGAGGAGGAGTGGGAGGTGGTGTGGTTTGTTGTTTCTTCTGTATAACGTTGATTCTTGCTTGCTTGCTTGCTTGTCTCGCATAACTTTTTTTTTTTACTTCTCTTTTCATATTCTTTTTTTTTTTGTTCTTTCTTTTTTTCCGCCTTTCTTTCCGTTTTTCCTTTTCCTTTTATCGTTTCATTTCTCTCCAAGACTGTATTTCCTTCCTTCTTTTCATTCTTTTTTTCTTCCCTCCTTCCTTCCTTCCTCCCTCCCTTTCTTTCTGTTTTTCTTTTCCTTTTGTAGTTTCATTTCTCTACCCAGACTCTATTTTCTTCCTTCCATCCTTCCTTCCTTCCTTTCTTTCTTTTTCTTCCTTTCCCGAGACGAATTCTTCCCCTTCCCTTTTCCTTCCTACTTATCTTCCTTTGCCGATACAAACTCCTTCCCTTCCCTTTATCTTTCCTACATTCCTTCTCCTTTCCTCTTACTGTCTCCTCCTCCTCCTCCTCCTCCTCATCCTCATCTCCACATTATTCTTTCCTTCATCTCTCTCTTTCCCGTTACAAACTCCTACATAACTCCCTCCCTCGCTCTTCCTCTCCTCCTAAGACCTAAACACATGCCCCCCTGCCGCTTCCTACCTCTCTAGACCCTGAAAACACTGTAATTCTTGAACATAGCGGCTAAAAATATCACCACCTCTTTACGCTTCTTCATTTCCATCATTTACACCCAAGGAGACAGAGCCAGGGATGAACACGGAGCAGCAGAGGAAGGGAGGAAGGGACGCACCAACAGCAGCCCTGCCCACTCGATGCTGGTCCACGCGCCAATGATAAAGAGAGGCAGGAAGTGGGTGTTGCATTTTCAGGAGGAGGAACATCCGGGCGAAGTGGCGTGGATTGGTATGATAATTTTTCTTTCCTTTTTATCCGCTGAGTTACTGTGAAGAGGAGAGAGAGAGAGAGTGTGTAAGATGGGGTTTGTTTAGGTTAGGTTAGGTTAGGTTAGGTTTCGTTCGGTGTGGCTTTTTTTTAAGAGATCAATTTCGACGTGTTTTGAAGCTGTTTTTTTTGTGGCATTTTCACACTAATCAATCTATTTTTTTTCCTTTCCTTTCCTTTCCTTCCTTCCTTTCTTGTCTCTGTCTGTCTCCGCTTTCTTTCTTTCTCTTTTTCCATACATTTAGTTCTTACCATAATATTATTTCCTTCCTTCCTTCCTACTTTCCTCTCTTGTCTCTCTTTATCTCTCCTTCTTTCTTTCTATTCTTCTTCACACACGTTTACCTTTCTTTCTTTCCCTCTTTCTTCCTTTCCTTCCTTTCTTGTCTCTCCCTCTCTCTCTCTCTCTCTCTCTCTCTCTCTCTCTCTCTCTCTCTCTCTCTCTCTCTCTCTCTCTCTCTCTCTCTCTCTCTCTCTCTCTCTCTCTCTCTCTCTCTCTCTCTCTCTCTCTCTCTCTCACCTTCCTCCTCCTCCTTTACACACGTTCTTCTCTTATTATCTCACTTCCTCCTCGCCCTTATTCCAACTTTCCTCCTCTTCCTGATCCCTCATACCCTCCCCCCCACAAGCCTCCTTCCATTACCCTTGAATCCTCCTCCTCCTTCCTTGATCCTACATTCTCAGGCTCTTTATTTTAGCTCTCCGGGTTTTTTTTTTTTTCTAATTTTTTGCAGATTTTTTTTTCTTCTGTTTTTTTTTGGAACTTGGACTGTAAGCGTTTTTTTTTTCTTTGTTTTCTCTTTCATCTGGTTCGGGGGGTTTTTTCTACGTTTTCTTTTTCTTTTTTTTTCATCCTCTCGCTCCTTTTCCTCCTCCCCTTACGTATTTCTTTCTTTTTATTTTCATCTTTTTTTCTGATTTTTGCTTATTTTTCTCTCTCTTTGTTGTCTCTGTCTCCTTTTTCGATTTGAGTTTTTTTTTTTTTTACTCCTCCTCCTCCTCCTCATCATCATCATCATTACTGTCTCCTTTTCTTTTCCCATATTCCTTTTCCCTTTCTTTCTCATCTTACTTAGTTTCTTTTCCATCCAATCGACTCTTCTTCCTAATCTCTGTATATTCATCTTTTGGCATGGCTATCTTCTTTTCTCTTCTCTCATTCTCTTCTTGTCTCTCTGCTTCTTTCATCATCATTATTATCATCTTCATCCTCATCACCGGTTTCTCTCTCTCTCTCTCTCTCTCTCTCTCTCTCTCTCTCTCTCTCTCTCTCTCTCTCTCTCTCTCTCTCTCTCTCTCTCTCTTCGTCTGCATCACAATATTAACAGAATTCTAGAGACGTGATGTATTAGTACAAGACTCTACTATTATTAATCTTCCTGCTTCCCTGCCGCTCCAACATGACAAAGACAGCCAGCCACGCATGAAGAAGGTGGAGGGAAGGGAGGGAAGGGAAGAGGAGAAACGTGTGTTGTGTGTGGGGGGGAAGGGGGTAGGTGTGTCTGTGTGTGTGTGTGTGTGTGTGTGTGTGTGTGTGTGTGTGTGTATGTAATAGACACATAGATAGATAGAGAGATAGAGAGAGAGAGAGAGAGAGAGAGAGAGAGTCAAATAAAACAAGCCTTCAAAACCATAAAACCAATCACATACACTCACACACACATACACACACACGGTAAAAAAACGCATCAAACAACAGTAAAAAAAAAACCGTAACTGTAAAAAAAAACGTAACAACGGTAAAAAAAAACCGTAACTAACAACGGTAAAAAACGTAACAATCAACGGTAAAAAAAACGTAGCAAGCACCACCACCAAAGCCTCAGTATATAGCTATCAGTTGCGGAGATAAGAGTCAGTCAGTCAGTCAGTCAGTCAGTCAGTCAGTCAGTCAGTCAGCCAATTCCTTCGTACACCAACACCAACACCATATCTTATCAACTGGGGAGACATCTGACCGCCCCTGTGTGTGTATGTGCGCGTGTGTGTTACTGGGGGCGGCTCTGGGGGCGGGTTAAGAGGGGCAAAGTAGTAAATGCCAGGAGGAGAAGGAAAAGTTTGAAGTAGGAAAGAGGGATAGAGACTGTTGAAACTATGTCAGGGAGGAGGAGGAGAATGTGAGGCACTGGGGTGAGAGATAACGAGAGGAGGAAGAGGAGGAGGAGGAGGAGGAGCTAAAAGTGGAAGAACGGGTGGAAGAAAAAGAAAAGGAAGAAGAGGAAGATGAGGAGGAGGAGGAGAAGAAGAAGAGCTTGATTAGTTGAATAAATGAAGAAGGAGGAAAAGAAGAACAAAAAGGAGGAGAAGGAAGAGAAGGAGGAGGAGGAGCATCATGACTGACAAAAATAACAACAACAACAACAACAATAATAATAATAATAATAATAATAATAAAAACCACACAACGCATCCATCAGACACGTTTCAAACGATGATTTATAACATGCATTGGTCTCCCTCCTCCTCCTCCTCCTCCTCCTCCTCCTCCTCCTCCTCCTCCTCTTTCTCCCCCTCTCTCTCCCCTTTCAACTTTTCACCCCTTTTGACTCACCCTCTCCTCTTCCTCTTCCTCCTCCTCCTCCCCTAGAGCGTACGTTGTTCCCACCCTTCCTACTCTTCCTCCTCCTCCTCCTCCTCCTCCTCCTCCTCCTCCTCCTCTCACCCCTTCCATGCACTTCCTCTTGCAGCCTCCTCCTCTTCCACCCCTTCCTGCATATTACTCATCTCTTCCTCTTCATTTCTTCTCCTCCTCCTCCTCCTCCTCCTCCTCCTCCTCCTCCTCCTCCTCCTCCTCCTCCTCCCCTCTTCCTCTTGCAGCCTCCTCCTCTTCCACCCCTTCTTGCATATTACTCATCTCTTCCTCTTCATTTCTTCTCCTCCTCCTCCTCCTCCTCCTCCTCCTCCTTCTCCTAACTCCTCCTCCTCCTCCTCCTCCTCCTTCTCCCCTCTTCCTCTTGCAGCCTCCTCCTCTTCCACCCCTTCCTGCATATTACTCATCTCCTCCTCTTCATTTCTTCTCCTCTTCCTCCTCCTCCTCCTCCTCCTCCTCCTCCTCCTCCTCCTCCTCCTCCCCTCTTCCTCTTGCAGCCTCCTCCTCTTCCACCCCTTCCTGCATATTACTCATCTCTTCCTCTTCATTTCTTCTTCTCCTCCTCCTCCTCCTCCTCCTCCTCCTCCTCCTCCTTTCTTCCTCTTGCAGCCTCCTCCTCTTCCACCCCTTCCTGCATATTACTCATCTCCTCCTCTTCATTTCTTCTCCTCCTCCTCCTCCTCCTCCTCCTCCCCTCTTCCTCTTGCAGCCTCCTCCTCTTCCACCCCTTCCTGCATATTACTCATCTCTTCCTCTTCTTTTCTTCTCCTTCCTCTTCTTCTCTTTCTCTTTTTTATTTATCCCTTTCTCCTCCCTCCTCCTCCTCCTATTCTATCCTATCTTCTTTTCCTCCTAATTTTGTCCTTCACTACACAATATATCCTTCTCTTCTCTTTTCCTTCATAATTCCTCCTATTATTCTCATCTTCCTCATCTTCCATTCATCTATCTCATTCTCCCACTTTCTGTTCACCTCCCTTCCCAATTTTTCATGTCAAACCCCCTCTACCCTCCCTCCCTCCTTCCCTCTACTCTCCTCCTCCTCCTCCTAAGGGTTCGAGATAAGGGCAGCTGGCGGTCGTTAAAGGGCAGACTTACCCATTACATAAAGAGGCACCCTTGACTCTGCCTTCCTTCCCTTTGGTAATGGATCTCTCTCTCTCTCTCTCTCTCTCTCTCTCTCTCTCTCTCTCTCTCTCTCTCTCTCTCTCTCTCTCTCTCTCTCTCTCTCTCTCTTCCTCACCCTATCACTTATCATCTCTTCTACACTCCTTACTCTTCATCTTTTTTTAATTTTATTTTTATCCTCTTTCTTATTCCTCTTTGACAGACAGACAGACAGACATACAGATCCACTTCCCACAATCCCTCACACATATACAGACAGGCAGACAGATAAATGGAATGAGACAGATATAGACACAGACAGACATACCCCCATTCTCCAACCCCTCACACACACATATAAACACACATATAGACAGAGAGAGAGAGAGAGAGAGAGAGAAGGGCAAACAGAGGAGAAAGCCCCTTCCCTTCTCCTCCCTTCCCTTCCCTTCCCATTCCCTTCCCTTCCCATTCCCTTCCCTTCCTTTTCCTTGCCATCCCTCACTCTTCCCTTCCCTTCCCTCCCTTCCTCGCCCTTCCCTTCCCTTCCCTTCCCTTCCCTACCCTTCCCTTGCCTGCCCATCCCTTGCTCTTCCTTTCCCTTCCCTTCCCTTCCCCGCCCCGGTTGGCCTGGCCTATCTCCTCCTTCAGCTTGGCACCGACGAAGGCAAAGCAAAGTAGCATGTGACATAGCCTCCCTCAGCCTCCCTCTCTGTCATCAATACACGTCAGAGTGAGCGGACGAGGCCAGCCATATTCTCTCGGTCTGTGTCTCTGTCTTTGTTTCTCTCTCTCTCTCTCTCTCTCTCTCTCTCTCTCTCTCTCTCTCTCTCTCTCTCTCTCTCTCTCTCTCTCTCTCTCTCTCTCTCTCTCTCTCTCTCTCTCTCTCTCTCTCTCTCATAATTATTCATATCCACAGTACTAATTATTATATTCTGTCATTTGAATCGGTCTGTGTGTGTGTGAGAGAGAGAGAGAGAGAGAGATGGGGGAAGAGAGAGAGAGAGAGAGAGAGAGAGAGAGAGAGAGAGAGAGAGAGAGAGAGAGAGAGAGAGAGAGAGAGAGAGAGAAAAGAAAGAAAGAGGAAAAGAAAGAAGGAAGGAAAGGAAAGAAGAAAAACGAGAGAAGGTATGAAACAATAATAAGAAAAACAATGATAAAAAAACAGTTACAAAAAATATGAAATACCAAACTCTGAATATGAAGAAAGGAAAAGACAAGGAAGAAAAGAAATAAAGAATGACATATAAAAAAAGAGAAAATGAGGAGAGAAGAATAAAAGAGAAATACAAGGAAATAAGCAAAAAATGGCCAGACATGAGACACAAAGAGGCATAAAAAAATCTAACACACACACACACACACACACACACACACACACACACGCACACACTTATTCAATCATTAGTTAAATTCCTCCGCCGCCTTTTTCCTTGCTCCTGGGCGACGCGACATCCTCCCCCCTGCCCTCCCCGACACAAAGAAACCCCCTATCTAGCACTCACATAGACACACACACACACACACACACACACACACACACACACACACTCACAGTAGCAACAAAAATGAGAGAGAGAGAGAGAAAGGGAACTGAGGTAAACACATGAAACACACGAGCAAAAATCTAACAATAATTTCGCTCAGTCTTAATCTTGCTAAGTGAGGAGAGGGAGAGAGAGAGAGGCTTCGATGCTCCTTGAGTCACGCCGCCCTAAGCTACTACTACTACTACTTCTGATGCCGATAAAGAATAGCAGAAGAAAGGCTGATCCAGGGGCCGCGAGGAACATGAAGAAGTGTGCTCGGGAAATTCATATGTTAGGTTAGGTTAGGTTAGGTTAGGTTGCGTTAGGTTTCGTATCTTAAGACGCATGGCAGGCAGGAATGTTTTTTTTTCTTTTTACAACACAGGAAACAGCTCAAGGGCAACAAAAAGAGTGTAGAGAAAAAAAAGCCCGCTACTTGCCGCTCCCACACAGACAAAAGTAAAGAGAGGCCAAAAGAGAGGTCAATTTCGGGTATAGTAAGAATCAACAAAGAGAGCCCACTTTATTGAATGGAAAGGTTTATTATTGAAAAAGGTATATATGAGTTAGTGTTTTTTAGCATTATCTACATTATTTTCACATTTGTAATTATTAGAGATGTTTGATTTTCATAGGTCCTGTAGTATTAACATCTGTAGTAGTAGTAATAGTAATAGTAGCATTAATAGTAGTAGTAGCAGTTGTAGTAGAAATAGTAGTAGTAATAGAAGTAGTGATTGTAGTAGTTGTTGTTATCGTTGCTATTGTAGTTATTATTGTACGTAATGCATATCGTTCTTGTCGAATATGAAACCATTTAAAATCGTACCCTTCCTCCTCCTCCTCCTCCTCCTCCTCCTTCTCTTACCCACCTACCTCTTTCCAACCAGGCACTCCAAGCACTGAACACACACACAGACAGACAGACAAACAAGCACGCGTGATGGATGGACGGACGGACCTCAGAGCTTCCTTTCAGTCCACCTAAACACCCATGACACTAACACCCAAAGAGGAGAAGCGACCTGTGAATAAATAATACTTTCCTTGCTAGGGTGTGTGGGGGGGAGGGGGGGGAGAGGGGGTGCTTGTGTGTGTGGGACAATGGGGGGGGTGCTCGTGTGTGTGTGCGTGCGTGTGTGAGTATTCGTTCAGTCACAACAGTGCCATAAATTGCTCACGAACGCCACTCGAGAGGGTCAGGTCCTTCCCTTCCTTCCTTCCGCCAGTCAGATAGATTAATGGCACTCGGTTTGGTTGCGTAGGGGAGGAAGGGGGAGGAGAGAGAGAGAGAGAGAGAGAGAGAGAGAGAGAGAGAGAGGGTGGTAGGAGGTGTAACTGTGGCTTTGTGAGTGTGTGTGTGTGTGTGTGTGTGTGTGTGTGTGTGTGGGCGGTGCTTTTCGTATTGCAATTTATAACTAACTAATCTATTCTTATTTCCATATTTTTCTATTTACTTCTTTTCATTAACTTCTATGCTCGTCTTTTCGGTACTTTCCTTATTCCAATCTATAACTAACTAATCTATCCTTCGTTCCTTTTATTTTCTAGTTATTTTTTATTAACTTGTATGCCCGTCTTTTTGGTGCTATTCTTATTCCAATCCATAACTAAGTAATCTATTCTTCGTTCCTTATTTTCGAGGTATTTCTTTTATTTTTCTATGCCTGTCTCTTTTAGTGCTTCTCTTATTCCAATCTCTAACTAACTAATCTATTTTTCTTTCCTCATATTTTTTTAGTTATTTCTTTTTATTAACTTCTATGCTCGTCTTTATGGTGCTTCTCTTATTCCAATCTATAACTAACTAATCTATTCTTTCCTTATTTTTCCAGATATTTCTTTTTATCAAATTGTATGCTCGTCTTTTGGGTACTTTTCTTATTCCAATCAATAACTAACTAATCTATTCTTTCCTTATATTTTCAATTTATTTCTTTTCATTAACTTCTCTGCTCGTCTTTTTGGGTTCTTTTCTTATTCCAATTTATAATGAACTAATCCATTCCTCGTTCTTTATTTTCTAGTTATTTCTTTTCATTAACTTCTATGCCTGTCTTTTTTGGTAATTTTCTTATTCCAATTTATACTTAACTAATCTATTCCTCGTTCTTTGTTTTCTAGTTATTTCTTTTCACTAACTTCTATGTCTGCATTTTTTGGTACTTTTCTTATTCCAATTTATAACTAACTAATCTATTTTTCTTTCTCTATATTTTCTAGTTATTTCTTTTCATTAACTTCTATGCTTGTCTTTTTTGGTTCTTTTCTTCTTCCAGTATATAACTAACTAATGTATCCTTCGTTCCTTATTTTTTTAGTTATTTCTTTTCATTGACTTGTATGCTTGTCTTTTTTAGTGCTTTTCTTATTTCAATTTATAAGTAACTAATCTATTCTTCGTTTCATATTTTCGAGGTATTTCTTTTATTAACTTTTATGCCTCTCTTTTTTAGTGCTTTTCTTATTCCAATTTATAACTAACTTAACTATTCTTCTTTCCTTATTTTTCTAGTTATTTCTTTTTATTAACTTCCACGCTCATCTTTTTTGGTACTTTTCTTATTCCAATCTATAACTAACTAATCTATTTTTCTTTCCTTATATTTTTCTAGTTATTTCTTTTTATTAACTTCTATGCTTGTCTTTTTGGCACTTCTCTTACTCCAATCTATAACTAACTAATCTATTCTTTCCTTATTTTTCCAAGTATTTCTTTTTATTAATTCGTATGCTCGTCTTTTGGGTACTTTTCTTATTCCAATCAATAACTAACTAATCTATTCTTTTCTTATATTTTCTAGTTATTTCTTTTCATTAACTTCTATGCTCGTCTTTTTGTATTCTTTTCTTATTCCAATTTATAACTAATCTATTCCTTGTTCCTTATATTTTCTAGCTATTTCTTTTTATTAACTTGTATGCCTATCTTTTTTGGTGCTTTTCTTGTTCCAATTTGTAACTACTTAATCTATTCTTCTTTCCATATTTTTCTATTTACTTCTTTTGATTAACTTCTATGCTTCTTTTTTAGTACGTTCCTTATTCCAATATATAACTAACTAATCTATTCTTCCTTCCTTATTATTTTTTTTTTTATTAACCTCTATGCTCGTCTTTTTGGTTCTTTTCTTATTCCAAATTATACCTAACTAATCTATTTTTCTTTCCTTATTTTTCCAGGTATTTCTTTTCATTTACTTCTATGCTCGTCTTTTTGGTACTTTTCTTCATTCCAGTCCATAACTAACTAATCTATTCTTCGTTCCTTATTTTTCTAGTTATTTCTTTTATTAACCTCTATGCTCGTCTTTTTAATGCTTTTCTTATTTCAATCAATAACTAACTAATCTATTCTTTCCTTATTTTATCTAGTTATTTCTTTTCATTAACTTCTATGCTTGTCTCCTTGGGTTCTTTTCTTATTCCAATTTATAGCTAATTAATTTATTCCTCATTCCTTATATTTTCTAGCTATTATTTCTTTCTATTAACTTTTATGCTTGTCTTTTTTGGTGCTTTTCTTATTCCAATTTATAACTAACTAATCTATTCTTCTTTCCATATTTTTCTATATACTTCTTTTCATTAACTTATATGCTCGTCTTTTTAGTACCTTCCTTATTCTAATCTATAACTAACTAATGTATCCTGCGTTCCTTTTATTTTCTAGTTATTTATTTTACTAACTTGTATGCTTTTCTTTTTTGGTGGTTTTCTTATTCCAATCTATAACTAACTAATCTATTCCTCGTTCTTTATTTTCTAGTTATTTCTTTTCATTAACTTATAAGCTTGTCTTTTTTGGTGGTTCTTATTCCAATCTATAATTAACTAATCTATTCGTCTTTCCTTATTTTTCTAGTTACTTCTTTTATTAACTTTAATGCTCGTCATTTTGGTACTTTTCTTATTCCAATTTATAACTAACTAACCTATTCTTCGTTCCTTATTTTTTTAGTTATTTCATTTCATTAACTTCTACGCTTGTCTTTTTTGTGCTTTTCTTATTCCAATCTATAACTAACTTATCTATTCTGCGTTCCTTTTTTTCTTCTTATTTCTTTCCATTAACTTCTATCCCTGTCTTTTTTAGTGCTTTTCTTATTCCAATTTGTAACTAACTAATCTATTCTTCTTTCCTTATATTTCCAGGTATTTCTTTTTATTAACTTCTATGCTCGTCTTTTTTGGTACTTTTCTTATTACAATCTATAAGTAACTAATCTATTTTTCTTTCCTTATATTTTTCTAGTTATTTCTTTTTATTAACTTGTATGCTTGTCTTTTTTGGTTCTTTTCTTATTCCAATCTATAACTAACTAATTTATCCTTCGTTCCTTATTTTTCTAGTTATTTCTTTTCATTAACTTGTATGCTTGTCTTTTTGTGCTTTTTTTTATTCCAATTTATAACTAACTAATCTATTCTTCGTTCCTTATTTTCGAGGTATTTCTTTTATTAACTTCTATGCTTGTCTTTTTTGGTTCTTTGCTTATTCCAATCTGAAAATAATTAATCTATTTTTTGCTCCGTATTTTTATTTATTTACTTGTTTTTATTATTTTGTATGCTTGTCTTTTTTTTTTTATTCCAATTTATAACTAACTAATCTATTCCTTCTTTATTTTTCCAGGTATTTCTTTTGATTATTTCTGTGCCTGTTTTTTTTTTAGTATTTTTCTTATTCCATTTATAATTAACTAATCTATTCTCCGTTCCTTATATTTTATAGTCATCTCTTTTTATTAGCTTGTATGCTTGTCTTTTTGGTGTTGTTCTTATTGCAATCTGTAACTAAGTAATCTATTCTTCCCTTATTTTTCTGGGTATTTCTTTTCATTAACTTCTATGCTTGTCTTTTTGGTACTTTTCTTATTCCAATTTATAACAAACAAATCTATTCATCGATCATTATATTTTCTAGTCATCTCTTTTTATTAATTTGATTTTATTAACTATAAAAAGAAATAGCTGGAAAATATAAGGAACGAGGAATAGATTAGTTAGTTATAAATTGGAATAAAAAAAACAAAAGACGGAAAATATAAGGAAGAATGAATTAGTTAATTGATTGAAAATAAAGAAAAGTACCAAAAAAGACAAGCATAGAAGGTTATGAAAAGAAATACCAAGAAAAATAAGGAATGAATAAATTAGTTAGTTACAGATTGGAATAATAAAAGTACTAAAAAGACAAGCTAATAAAAAGTTAATAAAAAGAAATAACTAGAAAAATAAGGAACGACGGATGGATTAGTTGGTTATATATTGAAATATGAAAAGAACCAAAAAAAGACAAGCATAGAAGTTAATAAAAGAAATAACTAGAAAATATAAGGAACGAAGAATAGATTAGTTAGTTATAAATTGGTATAAGAAAAGCACTAAAAAGACAGCAGAAGTTAATGAAAGAAATAACTGAAAAAATAAGGAAGAATAGATTAGTTAGTTATAGATTGGAATAATAAAGAAAAAAGACGAAAAAGAAATAAAAAGAAATAATGTAGATAAGATAGTTAGTTATAAATAAGAATAATAAAAGAAATAACTAGAAAAAAAGAATAACGAATAGATTGAATTATAACTAATCTATTCTTCGTTCCATATTTTCGAGGTATTTCTTTTATTAACTTCTTTGCCTATCGTTTTTAGTGCTTTTCTTATTCCAATTTATAATCTAACTAATCTATTCTTCTTTCCTTATTTTTCCAGGTATTTCTTTTTATTAACTTCTATGCTCGTCTTTTTTTTGGTACTCTTCTTATTCCAATCTATAAGGAAGTAATCTATTTTTCTTTCCTTATATTTTTCTAGTTTTTTTCTTTTTATTAACTTCTATGCTTGTTTTTTGGTGCTGTTCTTATTCCAACCTATAACTAACTAATCTATTTTTCGTCCCTTATTTTTCTAGTTCTTTCTTTTTATTAACTTGTATGCTCGTCTTTTTTGGTGCTTTTCTTATTCCAATCTATAACTAACTAATCTATTCTTCTTTCCACATTTTCTATTTACTTCTTTTCATTAACTTCTATGCTCGTCTTTATGGTACTTTTCTTTATTCCAATCTAAAATTAAATTATTCTATTCTTCGTTCCTTATTTTCTAGTTAATTCTTTTATTAACCTCTGTGCTCGTCTTTTAAGTGCTTTTCTTATTCCAATCTATAAACAACTAATTTATTCTTCGTTCCTTAATTTTCCAGGTATTTCTTTTTATTAACTTCTATGCTCGTCTTGTTTGGTACTTTTCTTATTCCAATCTATAACTAACTAATCTATTTTTCTTTCCTTATATCTTTTTAATTATTTATTTTTATTAACTCCTATGCTTCTGTCTTTTTTTGGTACTTTTCTTATTCCAATCTATAACTAACTAATCTATTTCTCTTTCCTTATATTTTTCTAGTTATTGATTTTCATTAACTTCTATGCTTGTCTTTTGGTGCAGTTTTTATTCCAATCTAGAACTAACTAATCTATTTTTCGTTCCTTATATTTTCTAATCATTTCTTCTTATTAACTTGTATGCCTGTCTTTTGGTGCTGTTCTTATTGTAATCTAAAACAAACTAATCTATTCTTCGTTCCTTATTTTTCTATTTATTTCTTTTCATTAACTTGTATGCTTGTCTTTTTTTGGTGCTTCTTCTTATTCCAATCTATAAATAACTAATCTATTCTTTCCTTATTTTTCCAGATACTTCTTTTTATTAATTCGTATGCTCGTCTTTTGGGTACTTTTCTTATTCCAATCTATAACTAACTAATCTATTTTTCTTTCCTTATATTTTCTAGTTATTTCTTTTCATTAACTTCAATGCTCGTTTATTTTTTGGTTCTTTTCTTATTCCAATTTATAATTAACTAATCTATTCTTCGTTCCTTCTATTTTCTAGCTATTTCTTTTTATTAACTTGTATGCTTGTCTTTTTGGTGCTTTTTCATTCCAATTCATAGCTAACTAATCTATACTTCTTTCCATATTTTTCTATTTACTTCTTTTCATTAACTTCTATGCTCGTCTTTTTAGTATTTCCTTATTGCAATATATAACTAACTAATCTATCCTTCGTTCCTCATATTTTCCAGGTATTTCTTTTTATTAACTTGTATGCTTGTCTTTTTTGGTGCTTTTCTTATTCCAATTTATAACTAACTAATCTATTCTTCTTTCCTTATTTTTCTATTTACTTCTTTTCATTAACTTCTATGCTCGTCTTTATAGTACTTTCCTTATTCCAATCTATAACTAACTAATTTATTCTTCGTTCCTTATTTTCCCAAGTATTTTTGGGTACTTTTCTCATTCCAATTTATAACTAAGTAATCTATTCTTCGTTCCTTATATTTTCTAGTCATTTCTTTTTATTAACTTGTATGCTGTCTTTTTGGTTCTTTTCTTATTCCAATCTATAACTAACTAATCTATTTTCTTTCCATATTTTTCTATTTACTTTTTCTTAGTAACTTCTATGCTCGTCTTTTTAGTACTTTCCTTATTCCAATCTATAACTAACTAATCTATCCTTCGTTCCTTTTATTTTTTAGTTATTTCCTCTTTTAACATGCATGCTCGTCTTTTTTGTGCTTTTTTTATTCCAATCTATAACTAACTAGTCTATTCTTCGTTCCTTATATTTTCCAGGTATATTTCTTTTATTAACTTGTATGCTGTTTTTTGTGCTTTTCTTATTCCAATCTATAACTAACTAATCTGTTCTGCGTTCCTTATTTTCTTCTTAATTTTTTTTATTTTATTAACTTGTATGCTGTCTTTTTTGTGCTTTTCTTATTCCAATCTATAACTAACTAATCTATTCTGCGTTTCTTATTTTAATTATTATTTCTTTTTTATTAGCTTGTATGCTTGTCTTTTTTGGTTCTTTTCTTATTCCAATCTATAAGTAACTAATCTATCCTTCGGTCCATTTATTTTCTAGTTATTTCTTTTGTATGCTCGTCTTTTTGGTGCTTTTATTATTCCAATCTATAACTAACAAATCTTTTCTTCGTTCTTTATATTTTTTTAGTTATTTCTATTTCATTAACTTTTATGATTGTCTTTTTTCGTCCTTTCTTATTCCAATCTGTAACTAACTAACCTATTCTTTCCTTATTTTCCCAGGTGTTTCTTTTCATTAACTTCTATGCTCGTCTTTTTGGGTTTTTTTCTTATTCCAATTTATAATTAACTAACATATTCCTCATTCGTTATTTTCTAGTTATTTCTTTTCATTAACTTCTATGCCTATCTTTTATGGTACTTTTCTTATTCAAATTTATAATTAACTAATTTATTTTTCTTTCTTTATATTTTCTAGTTATTTCTATTCATTAACTTCTATGCTTGTCTTTTTTGGTACTTTTCTTATTCCAATTTATAACTAACTAATCTATTGTCTTTCTCTATATTTTTTAGTTATTTCTTTTCATTAACTTCTATGCTTGTCTTTTTTGGTTCTTTTCTTCTTCCAGTATATAACGAACTAATGTATCCTTCGTTCCTTATTTTTCTAGTTATTTCATTTCATTGACTTGTATGCTTGTCTTTTTTAATGCTTTTCTTATTTCAATATATAAGTAACTAATCTATTCTTCAGTCCATATTTTCAAGGTATTTCTTTTATTAACTTATATGCCTCTCTTTTTTACTGCTTTTCTTATTCCAATTCATAACTAACTTATCTATTCTTCTTTCCTTATTTTTCTAGTTATTTCTTTTTATTAACTTGAATGCTCATGTTTTTGGTACTTTTCTTATTCCAATCTATAACTAACTAATCTATTCTTTCCTTATTTTTCCAGATATTTCTTTTTATTAATTCGTATACTCGTCTTTTGGGTACTTTTCTTATTCGAATCAATAACTAACTAATCTATTCTTTTCTTATATTTTTCTAGTTATTTTTTTTCAATAACTCCTATGCTCGTCTTTTTTGTGTTCTTTTCTTATTCCAATTTGTAACCAATCTATACCTTGTTCCTTATATCTTTTAGCTATTTCTTTTTATTAACTTGTATGCCTGTCTTTTTTTGGTGCTTTTCGTACTCCAATTTATAACTAACTAATCTATTCTTCTTTCCTTATTTTTCTATTTACTTCTTTTTATTAACTTCTATGCTCGTTTTTTAGTACTTTCCTTATTCCAATCTATAACTAACTAATCTATTCCTCGTTCCTTATTTTTCTAGTTATTTTTTTTATTAACCTCTATGCTCGTCTTTTTGGATTTTTCTTATAACAAATTATAACTAACTAATCTATTTTTCTTTCCTTATTTTCCCAGGTATTTCTTTTTATTAATTTGTTTGCTTGTCTTTTTTGGTGCTTTTCTTATACCAATTTATAACTTACTAATCTATTCTTCTTTAAATATTTTTCTATTTACTTCTTTTCATTAACTTCTATGCTCGCCTTTTGGTACATTTCTTTATTCCAGTCTATAACTAACTAATCTATTCGTCGTTCCTTATTTTTCTAATTATTTTTTTTATTAACCTCTGTGCTCGTCTTTTTAGTGTTTTTCTTATTCCAATCAATAACCAACTAATCTATTCTTTCTTTATTATTTTCTAGTTATTTCTTTTCATAAAAAAAACATAAAAAAAGGACTAAAAGCTATTGATAATATATTTTTGAGCAGTGGGAATTAATATATAAAGAGACTAATGAGCAAAAAAACACATGAAGGTTGAAATAACATCATGAATTTCGAATTTAATGTAGCGTACTCAGTTTCAGAGCTTAAAAAAGGACGGAAAACTAATGATAATATATTTTTGAGCAGTGGAAATTATTAGAAGCAGAAATTAATAAGTAAAATGGCATATGTAGGTAGAAATAACATAATGAAATTCAGTTTTTATGTAGCGTACTCAGTTTCATAGCTTAAAAAAGGACGAAAAACAAATGATAATATATTTTAGAGCAGTGGAATTAATAAGAAGCAGAAATTAATAAGGAAAATGGCATATGAAGGTTAAAACTATATGAAGTTCGGTTCTTATGTATAGCGTACTCAGTTTCAGAGAATAAAAAGGACGAAAAACTAATGATAATATATTTTTGAGCAGTGGGAATTATTAGAAGCAGAAATTA
Organism: Eriocheir sinensis; assembly: GCF_024679095.1. Classification (NCBI taxonomy): domain Eukaryota; kingdom Metazoa; phylum Arthropoda; class Malacostraca; order Decapoda; family Varunidae; genus Eriocheir; species Eriocheir sinensis. The sequence goes on from NC_066536.1 coordinate 18,334,704, forward strand.
ATAAGGAAAATGACATATGAAGGTTAAAATTATATGAAGTTCGGTTTTTATGTAGCGTACTCAGTTTCAGAGCTTAAAAAAGAACTAAAAACTAATGATAATATATTTTTGAGCAGTGGAAATTATTAAAAGAAAAAATTAAAGAGGAAAATGGCATATGAAGATTAAAATTATATGAAGTTCGGTTTTTATGTAGCGGACTCAGTTTTAGAGCTTAAAAATGAACAGTGATAATATATTTTTATACAGTAGGAATTATTAGAAGCAAAAATTAATAAAGAAAATTACATATGAAGGTTAAAATTATATGAAGATCGGTTTTTATGTACTAGCGTGCTTCGTTTCAAAGCTTAAAAAAGGACGAAAAACTAATGATAATATATTTTTGAGCAGTGGGAATTATTAGAAGCAGAAACTCATGAGGAAAATGACATATGAAGGTTAAAATTATATGAAGTTCGTTTTTTATGTAGCGTACTCAGTTTCAGAGCTTAAAAAAGAACTATAAACCCATGATAATATATTTTTGAGCAGTGGGAATTATTAGAAGCAGAAATTAATAATGAAAATGACATCTGAAGGTTAAATTTGTATGAAGTTCGGTTTTTATGTAGCGTACTCAGTTTCAGAGCTTAAAAAAGGACGAAAAACTAATGATAATATATTTTTTGAGCAGTGGGAATTATTAGAAGCAGAAACTAATGAGGAAAAAAATATATGAAGGTAGACATAACGTCATGAATTTTGAATTTAATGTAGTGAGCTCAGTTTCAGAGATTAAAAAGGAACTAAAAACTAATGCTAATATATTTTTGAGCAATGGAAATTATTAAAAGCAGAAACTAATGAGGAAAATGGCATATGAAGGTTAAAATTATATGAACTTCATATTTTATGTAGCGTACTCAGTTTCAGAGCTTAAAAAAGAACTATAAACCCATGATAATATATTTTTGAGCACTGGAAATTATTAAAAGCAGAAATAAATGAGGAAAATGGCATATGAATATTAAAATTATATGTAGCTCGGTTTTTATGTACTAGGGTGCTTAGTTTAAGAGCTGAAAAAAGGACGAAAAACTAAGGATAATATATTTTTGAGCAGTGGGAATTATTAGAAGCAAAACTTATGAGGAAAATGGCATATGAAGGTTAAAATCATATGAAGATCGTATTTTATGGAGCATACTCATTTTCAGAGCTTAAAAAAAAACTATAAACACCTGATAATATAATTTTGAGCATTGGCAATTATTAGAAATAGAAATTAATAAGGAAAATGACATATGAAGGTTAAAATTATATAAAGCTCGGTTCTCAAGTAGCGTACTTATTTTCCGAGCTTAAATAAGGACGAAAAACTAATAATAATATATTTTTGAGCAGTGAGAATTATTAGAAACAGAAACTCATGTGGAAAATGGCATATGAATGTTAAAATTATATGAAGTTCGTTTTTTTGTGTAGCGTACTCAGTTTCAGAGCTTAAAAAAAGAACTATAAACCCATGATGATATATATTAGAGGACTGGAAATTATTAAAAGCAGAAATAAATGAGAAAAATGGCATATGAAGGTTAAAATTATATGAAGATCGGTTTTATGTAGCATACTTAGTTTCAGAGCTTAAAAAAGAACGAAAAGTTAATGATAATATCTTTTTGAGCAGTGGGAATTTTTAGAAGCAGAAACTAATGTGGAAAAAATATATATAAAGGTAGAAATAACATCATGAATTTCGAATTTCAAGTACTGTACTCAGTTTCAGAGCTTAAAAAGGAACTAAAAACTAATGCTAATATATTTTTGAGCAGTGGAAATTATTAAAAGCAGAATTTAATGAGGAAAATGGCATATGAAAGTTAAAATTAAATGAAGCTCAGTTTGTATGTAGCGTACTCAGTTTCAGATCTTAAAAATGAAGGTGGGGTTAAATTCACGGGAGCTTAGGTTCAAAGGAGCTGCCTCGCACGGGCCTACTGGCTTTTTAAAGACTCGTATGTTCTGATGTTCTTATGTTCTTTTTTATTCTTCCTCTAATTTAGGATATTTTATATTTATAAAGTCACATGCATACATGTAGCATGTATATTTACATAAAAGTTTGTATTTTGAAAGAATATCTATATATTCATGAAGAAAATGCATCACCATAAACATCAATTTGCGTTTGGAATGGCGAGGTGACATGGAGAGCCTAAAGGATCGGCAACAGGTGATATGCACTCTGTTATCTTTTCTTCTACTGAGTCTTAGTTGTGTTTCTGTGGTGTCACAGTAACATTAACATAAAAAAAAACATAAAAAAAGGACTAAAAGCTAATGATAATATATTTTTGAGCATTGGAAATTAATAGAAACAGAAACTATTGAGGAAAAAATATATTAAGGTATAAATAACATCAGGAATTTCGAATTTAATGTAGCGTACTCAGTTTCAGAGCTTTAAAAACGACGAAAACTAATGATCATATATTTTTGAGAAGTGTAGTTTTTTAGAACCAGAAATTATTAAGTAAAATGGCAATTGAAAGTAGAAATAACATCATGAAATTCAGTTCTTATGTAGCGTACCTAGTTTCAGAGCTTAAAAAAGGACGAAAAACATATGATAATATATTTTAGAGCAGTGGAATTAATAAATTATTAAGGAAAATGGCATATGAAGGTTAAAACTATATGAAGTTCGGTTTTTATGTATAGCGTACTCAGTTTCAAAGAATAAAAAGGACGAAAAACTAATGATAATATATTTTTGAGCAGTGGGAATTATTAGAAGCAGATATTTATAAAGAAAATTAAATATGAAGGTTAAAATAATATGAAGTTCGGTTTTTATGTAGAGTACTCAGTTGAGTATTGAGCTAAAAAAAAAAAAAAAAACTAATGATAATATATTTTTGAGCACTGGGAATTATTAGAAGCAGAAATTAATGACGAAATTGACAAAAGAAACAAAAAATAGATTAGTTATTTATAGATTGGAATAAGAAAAGTACCACAAAGACGAACATAGAAGTTAATGAAAGTAGTACTTAGAAAACTAGGGAAAAAAATTATTAGTTAGTTATAGATTGGAATAAAAAAGCACCAAAAAGACGAGCATAGAAGTGTAAAAAAAATATAGAAAAATATAAAGAAAAAGAATAGATTAGTTAGTAACAGATTGAAATAAGAAAAATACCAAAAAGACGAGCATAGAAGTTAATGAAAAGAAATACTTGGAAAAGTAAGGAAAGAATAGATTAGTTAGTTATAGTCTGGAATAAGAAAAGAACCAAAAAGACAACCATAGAAGTTAAAAAAAATATATATATAAAGAAAAAGAATAGATTAGTTAGTAATAGATTGAAATAAGAAAAATACCAAGAAGACAAGCATAGAAATTAATGAAAAGAAATACTTGGAAAAGTAAGGAAAGAATAGATTAGTTAGTTATAGATTGGAATTAGAAAAGAACCAAAAAGACAACCATAGAAGTTAATGTAAAGAAATAGTTAAAAAATATAAAGAACGAAGAATAGATTAGTTAGTTATAGATTGCAATAAAAAAAAAAAAACCAAAAAGACGACCATACAAGTTAATGAAATAAATAATTAGAAAATAAAAGGAACACAGTATAGATTACTTAGTTATAGATTGGAATAAGGCGGGTTCTAAAAAGACTAGCATAAAAGTTAATGAAAAGAAGTATATAGAAAAATATAGAAAAAAAATAGATTAGTTACTTATAAATTGGAATAAGAAAAGCACCAAAAAAAAAAAAACAAGCATACAAGTTAATAAAAAGAAATAGCTAGAAAATATAAGGAAAACGGAATAGATTAATCAGTTATAAATTGGAATAAGAAAAGAACCCAAGGAGACGAGCATAGAATTTAATGAAAAAAATAACTAGAAAAAATAAGGAAACAAAGAAGTTAGTTATTGATTTTTTTTTTTTTTTTTACTACAAAGGAGGCAGCTCAAGGGCACACAAAAAAGAAAACAATAATAAAAAAAAAGCCCGCTACTCGCTGCTCCTAAAAAAGAAACAAAAGAGGTGGCCGAAAGCAAGATCAAATACAGGAGGAGAGGTGTCCTGATACCCTCCTCTTGAAAGAGTTCAAGTCGTAGGCAGGAGGAAATACAGATGAAGGAAGATTGTTCCAGAGTTTACCAGCGTGAGGGATGAAAGAGTGAAGATGCTGGTTAACTCTTGCATAAGGGGTTTGGACAGTATAGGGATGAGCATGAGTAGAAAGTCGAGTGCAGCGGGGCCGCGGGAGGGGGGGAGGCATGCAGTTAGCAAGTTCAGAAGAGCAGTCAGCGTGGAAATATCGATAGAAGATAGAAAGAGAGGCAACATTGCGGCGGAATTTAAGAGGTAGAAGACTATCAGTAGGAGGAGGAGCTGATGAGACGAGAGCCTTAGCCTCCACTCTGTTCAGAAGAGCTGTGAGTGGAGCCCCCACATGAGATGCATACTCCATACGAGGGCGGACAAGGCCCCTGTATATGGACAGCAACTGTGCAGGGAGAAGAACTGGCGGAGACGGTACAGAACGCCCAGCCTCGAGGAAGCTGATTTAGTAAGAGATGAGATATGAAGTTTCCAGTTGAGATTTTGAGTTAAGGATAGACCGAGGATGTTTAGTGTTGAGGAAGGTGATAGCTGGGTGTTGTCAAAGAATAGGGGATAGTTGTTTGGAAGATTGTGTCGAGTGGATAGGTGGAGAAACTGTGTTTTGAGGCGTTGAAGGACACCAGGTTCTTCTTGCCCCAATCGGAAATAATAGTAAGGTCTGAGGCTAAGCGTTCTGCAGCCTCCAGCCTTGAGTCGTTAAGTTCCTGTAGGGTGGGTCTTCTATTAAAAGAAGTTGAGTAATGCAGAGTGGAATCATCGGCGTAGGAATGGATAGGACAGTTCGTTTTGGAAAGAAGATCATCAATGAACAATAGAAAAAGAGTGGGAGATAAGACACAACCCTGTGGGACACCACTGTTAATAGATTTAGGGGAAGAACTGTGACCGTCTACCACGGCAGAAATAGAACGGTCAGAAAGGAAACTGGAGATAAAGGTACAGAGAGAAGGATAGAAACCGTAGGAGGGTAGTTTGGAAAGCAAAGATTTGTGCCAGACCCTATCAAAAGCTTTTGATATGTCCAGCGCAATAGCAAAAGTTTCACCGAAACGGCTAAGAGAGGATGACCAAGAGTCAGTTAAGAAGGCTAGGAGATCACCAGTAGAACGCCCCTTGCGGAACCCATACTGGCGATCAGATAGAAGGTCAGAAGTGGAAAGGTGCTTTTGAATCTTCCGGTTAAGGATTGATTCAAAAGCTTTAGATAGACAAGAAAGTAAAGCTATAGGACGGTAGTTTGAGGATTGGAGCGGTCACCCTTCTTAGGCACAGGCTGTATGAAGGCATACTTCCAGCAAGAAGGAAAGGTAGATGTTGACAGGCAGAGGCGAAGGAGTTTGACCAGGCAGGGTGACAGCACGGTGGCACAATTTTTAAGGACAATAGGAGGCACTCCATCAGGTCCATAAGCCTTCTGAGGATTGAGGCCAGAGAGGGCATAGAAAGCATCATTTTGACGAATGATTAGAACAGGCTTAAAGGAGTCAGTGGGGGGATGTGTAGTTGGTATATGCCCAGTATCGTCCAGATTTGAGTTTTTAGTTAAAGTTTTAGAGAAGAGTTCAGCCTTAGAGATAGATGAGACGGCAGTGTTGCCGTCAGGACTGAGGAGTGGAGGGAAAGATGAAGAAGTGAAGTTGGAGGAGATGTTTTTGGCTAGATGCCAGAAGTCACGGGAAGAGTTAGAGAAAGCAAGGTTTTGGCATTTTCTATTAATGAAAGAATTTTTGGTTAGTCGGAGAATAGATTTGGCACGATTTCGGGCAGAAATGTAAAGTTCATAATTAGCATTAGTTTGAAGGCTCTGGTACCTTTTGTGAGCTACCTCTCTATCATTGACAGCACGAGAACAAGCGTGATTAGCTTTTTAGCGTGAGGAGTAGAGAAAGAACGAGGAATGTATGCCTCCATTCCAGAGACAATCACCTCTGTGATGCGCTGAGCACACACAGAGGGGTCTCTATCCTGGAAGCAATAATCATTGGAAGAAGAAAAGCACTAAAAAGACGAGCACAGAGGTTAATAAAAGAATCAACTTAAAAAAATAAGGAACGAAGAATAGATTAGTTAGTTATAGACTAGAATAAAGAAAAGTACCAAAAAGACGAGCATAGAAAAATATGGAAAGAAGAATAGATTAGTTCGTTATAAATTGGAATAAGAAAAGCACCAAAAAGACAAGCATACAAGTTAATAAAAAGAAATACCTGGAAAAATAAGGAAAGAAAAATAGATTAGTTAGTTATAATTTGGAATAAGAAAAGAACCAAAAAAGACGAGGATAGAGGTTAATAAAAAATAATTAGAAAAATAAGGAACGAAGAATAGATTAGTTAGTTATAGATTGGAATAAGGAAAGTACTAAAAAACGGGCATAGAAGTAAATAGAAAAAATATTGAAAGAAGAATAGATTAGTTAGTAATAAATTGGAATAAGAAAAGCACCAAAAAAGACAGGCATACAAGTAAATAAAAAGAAATAGCTAGAAAATATAAGGAACAAGGAATAGATTAGTTATAAATTGAAATAAGAAACGACCACAAAAAGACGAGCATAGAAGTTAATGAAAAGAAATAACAAGAAAATATAAGGAAAGAATAGACTAGTTAGTTATTGATTGGAATAAGAAAAGTACCCAAAAGACGAGCATACGAATTAATAAAAATAAATATCTGGAAAAATAAGGAAAGAATAAATTAGTTAGTTATAGATTGGAATAAGAGAAGAACCAAAAAGACGAGCGTAGAAGTTATTAAAAAGAAATAACTAGAAAAATATAGGGAAAGAAAATTAGATTAGTTAGCTATAGATTGGAATAAGAGAAGCACTAAAAAGGACAGGCATAGAAGTTAATAAAAGAAATACCTCGAAAATAAGGAACGAAGAATACATTAGTTAGTTATAGATTGGAATAAGAATAGCACCAAAAAGACGGGCATACAAGTTAATAAAAAAATAACTAGAAAATAAAAGGAACGAAGGATAGATTAGTTAGTTATAGATTGGAATAAGGAAAGTACTGAAAAGACGAGCATAGAAGTTAATGAAAAGAAGTAAATAGAAAAATATGGAAAGAAGAATAGATTAGTTAGTTATAAATTGGAATAAGTAAAGCACCAAAAAGAGAAGCATTCAAGTTAATAAAAGAAATAACTAGAAAATAAAAGGAACAGAGGATAGATTAGTTAGTTATAGATTGGAATAAGAAAAGTACCAAAAAGACAAGCATACAAATTAATGAAAAGAAATAACTAGAAAATATAAGGAAAGAAAAATAGATTAGTTAGTTATATATTGGAATAAGAACAGCACCAAAAAACAAGCATAGAAGTCAATGAAAAGTAAATAGAAAATAAGGAACGCAGAATAGATTAGTTAGTTATAGATTGGAATAAGAAAAGCACAAAAAAGACGAGCATAGAAGTTAATAAAAAGAAATACCTGGAAAATATAAGGAACGAAGAATAGATTAGTTAGTTATAGATTGGAATAAGAAAAGCATAAAAAAGACAAGCATACAAGTTAATAAAAAGAAATACCTGGAAAATATAAGGAACGAAGAACAGATTAGTTAGTTATAGATTGGAATAAGAAAAGCACAAAAAAGACAAGCATACAAGTTAATAAAAAGAAATACCTGAAAAATATAAGGAACGAAGAATAGATTAGTTAGTTATAGATTGCAATAAGAAAAGCACCAAAAAGACAAGCATAGATGTTAATAAAAAGAAATGACTAGAAAATATAAGGAATGAAGAATAGATTACTTAGTTGTAAATTGGAATAAGAAAAGCACTTCTTTCGCTGCATTCATCGTCAGGAAACGAAAACCCTTATGCATTATCCCAACTACAATAAAAAAAAAAATTAAGAAAATACAAATGTGTAGCGTCACGGCGGACATGAATGGCATGTGAGTGAGGGAGGGGTGCAGCCAATCACAGGAGCCGTAACAAACGCTGCCTAGGCGCCAGATGAACAGGCTCCGTGAACAGACTAGAGTTAGGGAGAAAGAAGACCATGTAAAACCATAAAGAACCATATAGGGAACATACAAGTGGTTAAGTGTGCTATGAGGCTTCAGACAGGGAGAAAAGGGCGAGGATGTAAGGTTGTGAGTTTGAGGTATAGGGCGAAATGATAAATAGTTAGGGAGAAAGAAAACCGTGTAAAACATTTCAGAACGTGTCTTTATATGGACATACAAGTTAATATAGATGTGATGAGGCTTCAGACAGGGAGAAAAGGGCGAGGATGTAAGGTTGTGAGTTTGAGGTGTAGGGCGAAATGATAAATAGTTAGGGAGAAGGAAAACCGTGTAAAGCATTTCAGAACGTGTCTTTATACGGACATACAAGTTAGTATAGATGTGATGAGGCTTCAGACAAGGAGAAAAGGGGTGCGGATATCTCTATTGAGGACGTGAGAGAGCGTATAGCCAACACGAGATGCAGACATAAATATCCAGAACGAGATGACAGCGGCTGGGGTGGCAGGGCTCAGACTACCTATAACTTTGTGATTTCAAGGGGTGAAGAGGAGGAGGAGCAGGAGGAGGAGGAGGGGAGTGTCACAAACTGGATGAAAGAAGGGATGGGAAAGGGAAATAAAGAGGTGGACTGGATTGTGCGGGAAAATTGGTTTGAGGGGAATGGGCGAGTGAGTGAGTGAGTGAGAGTGCCTGTATATGTGTGTGCGTGTGTGTGCCTGCGGGGGCCAGCGTGCTTTCCGCGGGTAGGGTGGCCGGCTAAGGGAAGCAGAGATCCCTTTGTCCCTTGATGAGCCATAACAACTAATGTTTACAGTATGAGTGACGAGGGGCGAGGCGGCGGCGGGAAGGGCGGGGAGGGACTGATGGAAGGGTGACGGAGTGAGCTCATCAAACTGGGACGGCGGTGGTGGCCATGTTGAGGGAGACAGAGAGAGAGAGAGAGAAAGCGAGAGAAAGAAAGGAGAAAAACAGAGAGAGAAAGAGACGGGGGGAGGGAGGGTAAAAAACAGAGAGAAATAAGGTGTGAGAGAGAGGAAGGGGAGGGATGAAAACAGAAAGAGAAAGACAGAGAGAGAAAGAGGGAAAAAACAAAGAAAGAGAGATAAATGAGACAGACAGAGACAAAAAGTGTGCAAATACTAATACTAAAAATAGCTTCAAGTCTTCGTTATGATAAGATGAATCAAGGAAAAACATATGCGTAGACCTCCATCAACGCACGCACACACACACACACACACACACACACACACACACACACACACACACGCAATAAGTAATGAAGGCGAGACAGAGTGAGGCGTGTTTCGATTATAATCTCAATTGTTATTATGGCAAGTTAATCTCCCCCACTAACCCCCCTCCCACTTTTCCCCACTTCTCCCCCCTCCTCCCCCTCCCCATTTTACCCCCCTTCAACAACAGCCCCCCCCCATTTACTAAAACATCACCCCCGCCCCATCACCTCCCTCCCCTCCATAACCCCTTTCTCACCCCCCTTTCCTTCCTCCACCGCCATCACCCCCTTCCCCTCACTCCCCTTTGAAATGATTGACGTGGCGCGCGATAACTGGCGGTGATGGTGGTGGAGATGGTAGTGGTGGTGATGTAAGGATGATGGTGATGAGGGGTTGATTGTGGTGGTTGTGGTGGTGATGGTGGTGACTGGGTGGAATTAAGAAACACACAGACACACACACACACACACACACACACACACACACACACAGAATCATGCAAATCCAGCCACACACAGCGTCTCTCTGTCTCCCTTTGTTGTGTTATTCACTCATCCATTCATTGTTCTCGGCCGCCTGAATGTCTGTGTGTCTGCGTGTCTGTCTGCATGTATGTATGTATGTAGGTTTGTCTCCTGTATAACTTAAAGCATGTGAGGGTGCTTAGCGGAGATACACACACACACACACACACACACACACACACACACACACACACACACACACACACACATAATTACATACACACACAAGCAGTCCGTTCGTGGTTTTGGCGTATAAATTAGATTGTAAGAATAAAGAAAATGCAATTAGTGTGCTTTTTCTCGCATTAATTTTCCTCCTTTCCGCTTGCTCGCTGTGAGATAGTACTGTGTGTGTGTGTGTGGGGGGGGGGGTGCTTAATGTGTTAATGCCATGATGCAAGCAAGACTTTTTATCTCTCTCTTTCCCTCTCCCTCCCTCTCTCTCTTTTATGGCACTGAGATATCTCCGGCGGCGTGTATGACTTTCCGCGAAAATTATTCAGTTCAAAACAAATGTAGACTTTTTTGTTTTGGGTTATTCTGTTTATATTAGTCCATCCTCCTCCTTCTCCTTCTCCTCATTCTTTCTTTCTCTTATTGTTCCTCTTCTTCCTCCTCTTCATTCTCTTCCTCCTCCTACTACTGGTAATAATAATAATAATAATGAGAATACTACTATGATTATTAATTCTGCTTCTTTCTTCTATTCTTCTTCTTCTTTCTCTTCTTCTTCCTCCTCTTCCTCCTCCTCCTATTACTACTAATAAAAAATATGACTACTAAATTTCTACTACTACTACTACTACTACTACTTTCTACTACTTCTACCTCCACCACAACTACTAACTTCTTTCAACACGCCGCTAACCACAACAAAAGAGGAGCTACACACACACACACACACACACACACACACACACACACACACACACACACACACACACACCAAGGTCTCCTCCTCCTCCTCCTCCTCCTCCTCCTCCTTACCATCATCAGCCCATCCTTTTCTTCTCCTCGGCGACGCGTGTCAAGCCATAGACAAAATTATGAAAGAAATTATGAAGGGAACAACCGCGTTAAACTTCAAACAGGCCGGAGAAATTGAAAAGCCCGCGGGTCGATCTATATGCAAATAAGACTTGATTAAAAAAGGCCAAAAATGAGATTATCTGATAACTCGCGGGCGCAAAAGTGATAAAATCCGAGCCACCGAGACCGTCAGGGATGGGGGGGACGGGTGGGGATGGGGGGACAGGTGGGGATAAGGGGTGAGGGTTGGACAGGAACGGACGGAAATTTGAACCATACTGTCACCGCTCGCCCGTCAACGCCCCCCTCCCCCTTTGTCCCTCCCTGTCCCCCTTCATCCCTGTGTCTCTGTATCTCTGTATCTCTGTCTCCCTTCTCTCTCTCCCACGTTTTTCCCTTTCCTCCTATTCTCTTTTCTTCCTGTGTTTTCCTCCCTTTTCCTTTCTTTCCTCCGCTGTCTCCTTCTTCTGTCTCCCACGATCATGATTTTTTCTTCTTCCTCTTCCTCCTCTTTCCCATTTTCTCTTCTCTACCTTTTTCTTTTTCTTTTTCCGTCTCTTTTCCTCATTTCCTTTCCTCTTCTGTCTCCATTCTCTTTCTCTCACGTTCATGCCTCCTCCTCTTCTTCCTCTTTCCCGTTCTTCTCTTATTTCTCAGTCTCTTCCTGTGGTTCCTCCTCATCCTGCCCATCGTCCAATTCCTTCTTTACTTTTCCTCCCTGCTCCGTTCCTTCCCTAACCTGTCTTCCTCTCCCCCGTCAAAGTCGTAATGGTAGCCCGATATATTTAAATAGAGGTCATAAGCAGCGTAAGGATCCGAAACTTTGTCATTCTGCACAGGACAAAGAGGCACGAGAGTTAGTCAAGTACCATAACCTTGTGCCTGGTCACTGCTTAAACCCGAGGCACCAGACAAGACACACGGCCGTCAAGGACACATTATACGCCGACACTTTCCCGAGCAGTTACAAGCACTGACCAGGCATAAGGTTATAGTATTTGTCAATGCTTCGTATCTCTTCGTCCCGTGCAGAGGAATAAATCAATGGATGTGAGACGTGGAATCTAAACACTGGCTGGGAAAGAGTAATTGACGCTTTTGGTAATGTGTTATCAGTGTTTTATTTTGTTTTACAGTAAAGGAAGCGGCTCTTAGGGAAAAATAAATAGGAACAAAAAAGCCCGCTAATCACTGCTCTTATAAAACGAAGTATAGAAGAAGGACCATAAGAGAGGTCCAAGAGATTGAGTTGTGACCTGTCCCCTGCCTAGTGTTGTGACGGCTAGCGCTGCCGATGCCGGGCCGAGCAGGACGGTGAAGTGACGGGAACAGAGCGTTGCAGGGTTGGGTTGGGGGGCACCTCTCCCCGACTGACCACCCCCCGCCCTCACTCGCTCCGCCCCGCCCCAGCCTTGGTCCTTTGTCGTGCCTCCCCGCGCCGCTGGAGGCACGAGAGGACGAGGAGGAGGAGGAGGGGCAGGGGGGGAGGCATAAAGACTTCCGCAAGATAAACATTTTTCCCTCGGACACCAGCGAAGTAAAGTCGAGGGGAAGGGAGATTTTTGTTTTTCCTGGAGATAATTGACCACTTTACTGCATGCCGCTGGCCGAGGTGGGGGCGGCGTAAGAGGGGGCGTAGGGGGGCGTAATGGGGGAGGTGAGCGGGTAGAAGAGGAGGGGTGGAGAGAAGAGAGGGAAGGAAAGAGAAGAGAGGAGGGGGCTTTCCATCCTTCCTCCCTCTTCCCTTACCTCCTCTTTTCCGTTCTCTTCTCTACCTTTTCCTCCCTCCCTCCCTCCCTTCCTTCCCTAACCTGCCTCCCTTTAATCCAACCCTCCCTCTCTCCCTCTCTCCCTCACTTGTCTCTCCCATCACAGGCTTGTTTATGATCAGGGAAGTCCATTTTTCGTGAGTGCTTTGAAGTGGATCGACAGCGCAGCAAGCCCGTAAGAATATCCTGTGCCGGGGCTTTTAGCAGCTTTCAAATTGCCCTCCACTTAATGCCGCCAGTCAGTCCTCCCTCTCATCTGCTCCTCCTTCTTCTTCTTCTTCCCCTTCCTCTTGCTCCTCTTGCTCCTCTTTCAGCTCGTTCTTGGCCTCCTCCTCCTCCTCCTCCTCCTCCTCTTCCTCCTCCTTCTCATTCGTCTTCTACTCTTCTTGCAGTTTCGGGGTTCTCCTCCTCCTCCTCCTTTTTCCACTCCTATTCTTCCAAAAAACCCTCCTGTCGCTTCTCCTCCTCCTCCTCCTTCTTTACCTTTTCCTGTAGTTCCTCCTCGTTCTACACATCGTTCTCTTCCTTCTCCTTCACCCCGATCTTTCTCCTCACGTTCCCCGCTCTTTCTTCTCTCCATTCGTTCTTTCTCCACCTCTCTTCCCCGTTCCCCCTTTCTCCTCCATTCGTTCTTTTCCCCCACTCCTTTCTCCTCCCTCTCTTTCCCTCTGCTCTTCCGGCCACTCGAGTCAAGGGGATGAAGAAGCGTTTCCAGTGTGGGGCAGCGAGGCGACCCGGAGTGGCCAAGCTTTTAACAGAGTGGCGACGAAGGGAAGGGAGGCGAGGGAAGGGGATAGCTCAACGCTTTGCCACTCTGGTTTGGGTTTAGAAGAAGGTGTGGCGGTGTAGCTCGATAGATAATTAGTTAAGGTAGATAGTTGGGTATGTAGGTAGGTAGTTAGGTAGTTAGTTAGTTTGTTTGTTTCTTCTACTTCGTCTTCTTTCTTCCTTTTCTTCCTCTTCGGGTTCGCGTCCCTCCCGCCGCTACAAACAAGCTGGCAATTTTTCAGTCACTGCCGAGTGGCTTAAGACTACCCACATGATGTTCTGAAGACCACCTACCAACCCGGACTCTAGATTCTCTAAAAAAAATTATCAAAGAAGAGCTCTGGGGGTCAGCATGAACCAAGCAAGATGGCGCCACTATAAACAGTTGCCTGCGCCACAACGGGCTGGGGGGGAGAAACACAAAGACCCCACCAAGGAAGTCTACCGGCGCCATAAGCAAAACAAACATGAAAAACAGCAGCTTCATTATCCTATTTTTTCACCAATTCCTCGTCTTTCTTCTCTTTGTCTACGGCGGTTTTATTTTCATGTCTTTTTCCCTCCCCCCAGTTTTCCCTTCCTTTGTTTTCCCTTTCATTAACCTCCTTATTTACCTCTTTTCTCTCTCCTAATTTTCCACTGTATGCATTTACTTACCCCAGCTTTCTTCCCTTCTATCTTCTTAACAATCTTATTTCATCTTTACACAATCTGATTTTTCCTCTTTCATTTTTTCTCTTTTCCTTCACTGTTTTCTTTCTTCTAATTTTCCATGGCGTTCCCTTCACCAGCTTTCTTCCCTTCTATCTTCTTAACAATCTTATTTCATCATTATTTTACACAATCTGATTTTTTCTTTCTTTTTTTCTCATTTTCCACGGCGTTTCCTTCTCCATCTCTTATCACAATCTTATCTCTTGTTACATCATCTGATTTTCCTTTCTCTTCCCACCGAATTTGTGTTTTTTTTCCTCTTTTTTCATATTCTTTCTTTACACAATCTATTTTTTTTTTCTTTTCTTCCCAACGATCTTTCTTTTTTATTCTCGTCCTCCTCCTTCTGTTCTCTCTCCTGAGTCTCCTCCTCCTCCTCTTCTTATTTATTCTGTTCTCTCTCCTTCGTCTCCCTTCACCATGTCATCAGTTAGCTAGCAGGGGCGGCGCGTCTGGCAAGGGAAGGAAAGGGAAGGGAAGGGAAAGGCAGGGAAGAGAATGGCTGAGCAGGAGTGAGTCAGGAGTGACGTGTTGGCGTTTAACTGACCACTTAAAACCCCTTAATGGCACCGCGACTTCTCTAATTTTTGCCGCGGCGACCGTAAACTTCGGTGGGGGCGGCGTGTCTGGTGCCTGGCTTTTCTCGCGCCCTCATTTGTCGCCCTTCCGCCCTCCAACGACGCCCCAAAATCCTTCCCTCTGTTGTCTCTCACGTTTATAGCCGCCCCTTGTTTCCCGTTGTTCCTCTCCTACCCATGCATACACCTGACGTCTTAGCCCAGCACGCATTCACGCCTGTATTCTTTAACATACATACACATATTTGACAAGGCTTTCCTAGGTGTTCTAGGCATTTCCAGCGGTAGTTTTATAACCCTGGTGGTAGACTGACCTTTCCTCTGTACCATGAACGTGAAGAAACACTCATGAGAATCCGATTGATTTCCTTTTCGGCCTTTAGAAATAGTTGATGTGGGAGGCGAAAGTCTAATATTTATGCGCCCTATCACACACATATTTGAAAAGGCTTTCGTAGGCGTTTTGGGCATTTCCAGCGGTAGTTTTATGACCCTGGTCGTAGACTGACCCTTCTTCTGTACCTTGGACGTGAAGAAACACTCATGGAAACCAGCTTCATCTCCTTTTCGGCCTTTAGAGATAGCTGATGTGAGAGGCGGAGGTTTCTAAAAATACCGATGTTAGCCCCGCTCAGAGCATTCACGGCCTCTTAGTTTCTCATTATCTTCGCCCGATCTTTTTTTACAGCCGTTCCTACGCGTGTAAATGCCTCCTCAGTGCTCGTTCGTGCCGCTAAATACTCGTTCTTACTCCCCTCAAGCTTCTCTGTGCGTTCTCTCTCTCTCTCTGTCTCTCTGTGCGTCTCCTTCTCTCTTCGTTTCCTTCAGTAATATTAAGCACTACAGCCATTCCTATACGTGTAAATGCCTCCTAGGTGTCTGTTCGGGCCGCTAAATACTCGTTCTCACTCTCCTCGAACTTTTCAGTGCGTTCTCTGTCTCTCTGTCTCTCTGTGCGTCTCTTTCTCTCTCGGTTTTCTTCAGTATTAAGCTTTACTGCCATTCCTATACGTGTAAATGCCTCCTCGGTGTCTATTTGGGCCGCTAAATACTCGTTCTCACTCCCTTCAAGATTCTCTGTGCGTTCTCTCTCTCTCTATTTACATATATGCGTTTCTTTCTCCCTCGCTTTCAGTCATAAGTTCTTTCGTATCCTTAAGGCTCTTTCTAAGGGTCTCCCGCCGTCTAACAAAAGTCCAAGACCCCTTCACACCTCCTCCTCTTGCCCCTCTGCATCTCCGGCCACTCAGCGTCTCCTTCTCTCGCCTTCCCGCATCTTGGTTCCCTTCTGCTCTCTTGTCCCGGTGAATACTCAGGTAGTTTCCTCTCTCCTTCCCTGTCTCTCCCTCTCTCTCTGCGCTCTCAAGGCTTCTTCAGTTTCCACGCCTCGCCTATCACCCTTAACAGCAGCGGCCCTCCTCGCAAGACGCAGCAGCACCCAAGACATGTGGCTACTTGGGTATAGGCTTATGAGATTCCTGGATGCGTCAGTAGAGTAGGTAGCTCGAGGAAATAATGACGAAGCAACTGATAATAAAAGACCGATTTTGATGTCTGTCTCAAGGTCTTAAATTTAGCTCTCTCCTCGACCATGAAAATCTCCGTTCCTCCCCGCTTCGCATCTACTCGCTTTATCAATGCCGTCCCCGTCCTCCTGCCTCTCCCCGCCCCGCCCCGAACACACAAAGCACTATTCCGCTAATGCAGTTTTAATGTGAGTGATTTTTCAGCGGCCCGGGAGTCAGGCAGGGCCGCGGCGGGGGCTGACGCGCGCCTGTCCGCCGGTAATGACGTGATGGCCCCGAGGCACTGATATCACCCCCGGGCCAGCCAGGGCGAGGTGACGCATGGCTCAGGGCCCGGCACCTCAGGTCTCCTGTTTGAAAAGCCTCTCGTCGTAGAAGTTGCTGGGCTTATCAGGGACTCTTTTGTGATCCCTGTGATAGTTTTACACGACTTCTGCATATCGAGCTGGAATATCACCCATGAAAACAAAAGCCTCTCGTAGGAGTTGCTGGGCTTTTCATGGAATGTTTTGTGATCCCAGTGATCATGAACGTGGAGCTCGTCGCGCACAAACACACACACACACACACACACACACACACACACACACACACACACACACACACACACACACACACACGTACGTGACGTCATTAGCCCTTCATAATGTCTGTGGTTGGAATAGAACAAGTTGGAATTGTTCGTCGTTTTGGTGTTTAATTTAACATTCAAATTCTTTCAATCGCGTCGCACGTTCATCATTGCGGCGACTTTTCGGTTGTTACGGCATAAAAGGCGCGGCTTCGTGGCTCATGAATATCTTGAGCAAAGTATAATAGTTTTCCTAATTGTCCGCCTCATCTCGTATTCAATGCCTCGGAAGTTCCGTAAGAAACAAAATGTTTTCCGGAATCATCCATTCAGAGTGTTGCCGAGAAGCATATTGAATGAAGGCGCGGAAAGAACTTCTTGAAATACGATTAAAAAAGACTCTCCACTTTATATGAAATACGTAGTTCCGACACAATACATTCCCGTCATTAATAATGCGGAGAGCTGAGAGCCCGCGCCCGGCTTTATCCGCGGCCCCGGCGTGGAGGCGGCGGAAGGGGGGGAGGGGGGGGGACGCAACTCTGCCTTTGTGTGTTCGGGAAACTGTGTCGGGCGTCGGGGCAGCTCGTCGGCATGCCAGGCCAGTGAGTGATCGGCAGGTTGTGTCGGACGTCAGGGCAGCTCGTCAGGAGGAAGAAGGAAAAAGGGAGACAGACAGAAAAGGCTGAGGAATGTATAAAATAAAGACAAATAAGAAAGGAAACAGAGAGGGTGAAGGAAGAAAGGAGACAGACAGAAATGGGTGACGAATGAATAATAGGAAGACAAATAAGAAGAAAACACTGAGAGGGGGAAGGAAGAAGAGAGACGGACAGAAATGGGTGAGGAATGTATAAAATAAAGACAAATAAGAAATGAAACAGAGGGGGAAAGGGAGAAGGAGAAAGAAGGGAGACAGGCAGAAAAGGGTGAGGGAAGGGAGTGCTCGGGGAGGCAGTGTCGGGCATGCCAGGCCAGTAAGTGCGGGAGGGAGGCAAAGCGAGACAGCCACATTCTCCTGGGTGTTTGTGTGCCACTCAAGGACAGCGGTGCCGGGGAGGTGGGCGTTCCATGTGGAGCCAACAACAGCACAACAGCACACAATAACGACAACAACAGCAATATATTCACCTCCATCACTCAAGTCACCATCTTCACCACCTTATTATCTCCCCTCCTGCATCACCATCATCATCAACACCACTAAGTAATGCCGCCATGCTGGGTGTCCAATTTACATGATCTTGTGTTTAGTCTTCACCGTATTATTCATTCTCGCTTCTGGAGACCCGCGTGGAGAGCAGCACACACACACACACACACACACACACACACACACATGCGGAAAGACGATGAGATGAATGCGTCTCACCGAGGAGGAGGAGGAGGAGGAGGAGGGAAGCAGTAGGCAGGTCGCGACGCGGGTGAATCACCACACAATATATTGACGATAAAGAAGCAGTTTGTTCGGGAGGAAGAGGAAGAGAAGAAGGAAGAAGAGAAGGAGGAGAAGGTAGAGGAGGGGGAGGAGAAGATATAGGGAGACTCAACCTGCCTGAGAAACAACCTAGTGAAGGGAGGAGGAGGAGGAGGAGGAGGAGGAAGCCAGGCACGTAAGAGGAGGATATGATCGCTTAGTTTACGGCGGCGGCAAAAGATACACAGAGGAGGCGGCGGAGGCGGAGGAGGAGGAGGCGCGTGTGTGTGTGTGTGTGTGTGTGTGTGTGTGTGTGTGTGTGTGTGTGTGTGTGTGTGTGTGTGTGTGTGTGCGGAGAATTTGCTATCGCGACAACAGCAGTTTAGTGGAGAGATTTACACCGGGCAGAGGAGGAGGAGGAGGAGGGAGAGATTGAGGAGCAGGGGACGGAGGAAAGAAAGGAAGGAAGGGAGGACAGGGAAGGTAACTGCGGCGTGGGACAAGTACGGGGAGGAGGCTAAAAAATGAAACCGCGGGGACGAACACGGAGGAGGCGGAGGGGGAGAAAGAAGGAGAGGAAGGAGGAAGACAAGAAGAGGAGACGGAGGAACGAGAGGAAGAGAGAAAGAAGAGAGAGAAGGCAAGTGGAAAGGGAGGAGAGAAAGGGAACAAGGGAGACAAGGAGAAAGAGGGAACGGGAGAAAAGAAGGAAAGAAAAGAGAAAGCAAGTAGAGGGAGAGAAAAGACACATAGGGGGGGGGAGAGAGAGAGAGAGAGAGAGAGAGAGAGAGAGAGAGAGAGAGAGAGAGAGAGAGAGAGAGAGAGAGAGAGAGAGAGAGAGAGAGAGAGAGAGAGAGAGAGAGAGAGAGAGAGAGAGAGAGGCAAATACTACAAGTTCTGAGATATCGTAAACTTAAGAAAGATCAGAATAAAAATATGAAAACGATATAAACAAGAATATGATGATAAGCAAGAATGTAAGAGGCCCATTTCATACACTATTTTGATATACACTATGCACTATTGTGTTATATTATCATACAATTCAATAAAATGTCTACATGTTATTTATTTATTCTTCCTAGGTGTTTTTAGATAGGTGTTCTGTTATGTATTATTGAGTTTCTATTAATGAAACTAACCTTGGAGTATTTTATTAACTAATATTGGTATAGTGGATGAGTGGAATGGATTAAATAGGTGAGACAGATAGATAGATAGATAAATAGATAGATAGATAGATAGATAGATAGATAGATAGATAGATAGATAGATAGATAGACAGACAGAGAGAGAGATAGTGATGTATAAATAAATAAAGAGAAAGAAAGAGAGAGTGACACACACACACACACAGAGAGAGAGAGAGAGAGAGAGAGAGAGAGAGGTTTATGGTTTTCTCAGCGTCAGTAAATCGCCCGCCGCTGCCTCGCCGTAAACCTCTGATATCTAACGCTTCCTAATCACGTAAAAATCAGCAAGACTTTATAAAAGTCGCATATATTTTACTCTCGCTCTCTCTCTCTCTCTCTCTCTCTCTCAGATATAACGTTAGAAGACTTGGCATGCAAAGAGTCCAAAGAGAGAGAGAGAGAGAGAGAGAGAGAGAGAGAGAGAGAGAGAGAGAGAGAGAGAGAGAGAGAGAGAGAGAGAGAGAGAGAGAGAGAGAGAGAGAGAGTCCATACTTACTGCGGCGATGCTCCGATGAGCTCACCAGCCCCCTCGCCCAGATCTTCCGGCGATGCCTGCAGAGCAGGTGTGGCCTGCACAGTGGAAGGAGGCCAGAGTCACACCGTACACAAGAAAAATCCAGGTCCGAGCCAGGCAATTACAGGCCAATATCACTCCTCCCAATCATCAGCAAGATATTTGAGAGGATCATCAGAGCAATTGACATCCTTCCTCGAGGAAAACCACCTGCAGTCACCGAAGCAGTTTGGTTGTCGGCCGGGCCGCTCGACCTCAGCCCTACTCCTGCTCCTCGCACAGGCCTGGCATGACGCCCTTGAGGACGGCCACGGTCCACCCATCTCTCGTGATTGCCCTGGATAGAGCTGGCGCGTTCGACTCCGTTTGGCACCGCGGTCTGACGGCGAAGCTACAGCAACTAGGCATCACGGGGGACCTGCTGCGCTTTCTCTCAAACTACCTGTTAGGCAGGAGCCTCCACGTAGCAGTCAACGGAAGCACCTCGACCAGCTTCCCGGTGGAGGCCTCCGTTCCACAGGGTCCGTCCTTGGACCTATTCTGTGGAACATATACTTTAACGACCTCCTGCAAACCATCCCGGCAGCAAGCGCTTACGCCGACGACTGCACCCTCTCCAGAACATACAAGAGGGAGGAAGCCCAGGACGTGATAGAGTCCGTCAACAGACAGTTTGCAGACATAATGGCCTGGGGAAAGAGGTGCCAAGTCAGGTTTGCCCCTTACAAAACCCAGGCCATGGTAATATCACGTTCTCTGGAGGACGCGAGGCAACTCCACGGCAGACTGAGATTCGGGAATGACACCATCCCTCTGCAGTCCAGCGTCGACATCCTGGGCGTGGAGGTGGACTCCCAGCTGCGGTTTGACCGTCACCTTGAAAGGGTGGCGCAAAAAGCCTCCCAGAAGGTGAACCTCCTGCGCCGCATGAAGAACCTCCTCGATGCTGAAGGCCTGAACAACCTCTATAAGGCACAAGTCCGTCCAGTGATGGAGTATGCACCGCTCACCTGGATGGCCAGCGCCCGCTGCCACCTCAACCTGCTAGACAAGGTGCAGAGGAGGGCTGAACGCCTCATCAACGGCACCCAGCACCACCGACCGAGCCAGTGGAGACACAGCGACAACAACAACAACAACACCCACACGAAGGAAGGGCAAGACCAGCCACGAACCAGCTGAATAGCCTGGAGCACCGTCGCCGCGTCGCTGCCCTGACGGTGCTACACAAGGCACAAGTGGGCCTAGTGCCCCACCTGACGGACCTGAGGGCTACCTGGAGGAGGTCTGAGCGCAGCACGAGAACGGTGCTGAGCAACGCCTTCCTCCTGGAAGTGCCAATGGCCCGCTCCAGCACCCACCAACGTGCCTT
Organism: Eriocheir sinensis; assembly: GCF_024679095.1. Classification (NCBI taxonomy): domain Eukaryota; kingdom Metazoa; phylum Arthropoda; class Malacostraca; order Decapoda; family Varunidae; genus Eriocheir; species Eriocheir sinensis. The sequence continues at coordinate 18,356,036 of NC_066536.1, forward strand.
CTCCATCGCAGCGGTGGTGTGGTGGAACAACCTCACTGCTGATGTGGATGTGACACAACTGTCCACTCAGCAGATGAAGGTTGCGTCCCACAGGTGGCTACTCCTACACCCACCGTAAATATGTATATATATAATTGTATAATATATTGTATAATAATTGTATAATATAATCGGCAGAAGCTTTTAAATAGCTCCCAACGGTCAGGGAACTTTAGCATAGACAAATAATACTGCCATGTACTAATGTACTGAACACGTTTAAATAAAAAAATAAAAAGAGAGAGAGAGAGAGAGAGAGAGAGAGAGAGAGAGAGAGAGAGAGAGAGAGAGAGAGAGAGAGAGAGAGAGAGAGAGAGAGAGAGAGAGAGAGAGAGAGAGAGAGAGAGAGAGAGAGAGAGAGAGAGAGAGAGAGAGAGAGAGAGAGAGAGAGAGAGAGAGAGAGAGAGAGAGAGAGAGAGAGAGAGAGAGAGAGAGAGAGAGAGAGAGAGAGAGAGAGAGAGAGAGAGTGTGTGTGTCCGGGGAGGTTATTTTCTTAAACCTTCCGTCGTCCAAACACACACATATTTGACAAGGAGGCTTTCGGAGGAGGAGTTTGGGGCATTTCCAGGCGTAGTTTTATGACCCAGGTGGTACTTCGACCCTTCTTCTGTACATGAACATAAAACAAACACTTAGCAGAATCCAACTCATCTCCTCTTCGGCCTTTGGAAACAGTTGATGTGAGTGGCGGAAGAGTCTGAGCATACCGACCCGGGGAGAGCCTAAACCACATCAAGCCAGCGCATATATATAAGGGGAGATAAACACGCAGGGAGAATGGGAGGCGCGGAGGCGGAGACACAGATTGACGGACAGACAGAGAGCGTCATTAAGCAAATCAGGCCGCCCATTACGCCAAGATGAGCCTCGCATACACAGCCATAAGCCCGGACGTCCCTGTGGCCACCCTCGTCCTCGTCCTCGTCCTTGTTCTCGTTCAGACAAAATTGTGTTGCTGCGATATGCATTTTTACATACACAACAACTAACTGCCGCTACTACTGCTACTGCTACTGCTATTGCTATTGCTGTTACTACTGTACACACACACACACACACACACACACACACACACACACACACACACACACAATGAGGCTCTTTTTTTCTCTCTCTAATTTTACAAATGTCGTAATGTTCTAATACGGTGCAAGTTACATCTCCACCTCCATTTTTTTTTTTAAGGAGTTATTTTTTTTATTTAACTGTAGAAGTGTTTGAGTTTGTGGGGGAGGGTGTGTGTGTGTGTGTGTGTGTGTGTGTGTGTGTGTGTGTGTGGTGGTGTGTTTTTGTGTGTGTGTGTGTGTGCGGGGGGTGGGGGGGTTGGAGGAGAAACAAGCCTCACAAAAAATAATGAACATAAACTCGCCTGCATTTTAATTTCAGGCGCTCAGAGTCACCATAAAAGAGATGGATGGCTGAGGGCCGCCGGGAGGGGCACGCGAGGCCCCGCGCGGCGCTAATCTCCCGGAACACCGCGGCGGCGCCTCCGTCAGGGCGCCGCACACACACACACGGCGGCGGGGAGTGGGAGGTAGGAGGAGACAGGAGGGGGTGCTGTCAGGTCTCCTCGGCTGGGTAATGAGCTGCTCTTTTTATTATTCATGTAGCGTCATCATATCTACCCTCCTCCTCTTCCCCTCCCTTCCCTTCCTTCCTTCCCCTTTTGTCATAATGTCGCCGCTTTATTACCGCGGGTGGACTGCTGTTTTTCTGCCTTTTTTTTATCTGCCATCCATGTGATTCTCTTATTTTCCTCCTCCTCCTCCTTCTCCTCCTGTTCCCTTGTTGTATTCAGTGATTATGTTTAGTCGGCGGCGTGCTTGTTTATTTGCCTTCGTTGTTGTTGTTCTTGTTGTTGCTGTTCTTGTATGTAGTAGTAGTAGTCGTGGCAATGGTTGGGAAGCAGTGCGTGAAGGTTTACAACACGGCATGCAAGCGAGGGGTAGCTTTCAGTGTGTCAGCGTACGGTACAACGACCGCCTCTGACTTGCACTCATCATTCACCAGCAACACGAGTCTCACAGCCACGTCCTTCGCTGCTCCATCACCCAGACGCAGCGATGCAGGTTTTCCTTGGGGTGCAGAGAAGTAAGAACGCCCTGAGCCGCGAGACATTGCCACTCAGACCCTGTATACGTGCATGCCAGAAGCGGGGGTTTTGTTCTTGATGCAACGCAAGCTTTTTGTTCCCTAAATTGTCGCTTGCAAGAGCTTGTCAGAAATTAATAAACAAAGGAATAAATAACCAACTGATCAACTAACTAGACAACTAACTAACTAACCCACCGACTTACCAGACAGATAGATAGACAGAAAAACAGATAGATAGATATGATTTCGTGTGAACAGCAAACCCATTCTTTCCCCTTAGGACTTTGGTGGTTGGCCAAAGACTCAAATCACACGACACAAGTGCTGACGCAACACACTCATACGCCGCAGCCTCGCCTCCCACCGCGCTATTCTACTCTCATGAAGCCGAGGGAAGCACGTTCAGATGGCGCATGAGGCATTTACGAACTTGCGACAGCGGGAAATGAGAGACCTTGAGCGGCTAGTACAGGATATGCGACGCTTCATCTCACTGCCTCGTCCCTCTCGCCTTGGGTAGTGTGACGTCTGCATATTTTCTACGTCACTGTATAAGGAAAACTTTCATTGAAACGGTTGCGGGGCGGGCGGCAAGGATATGTGTGGCCGGCGGGTGATAGGCGGCGGCGGCGGCTGGCGGGAAGCGGGCGATAATAGCATTTCCTTACCGATATTTGCAACACAGACTTGGCGTAATTTCATGAACGCAAACCTTTTACATTTTCAATATACATTTACTCGAGTACGGAAAGATTCTTGTTTAGTCCGTCAAGGCAATGGATCCGTGTATTTTCCTCGTTCTGTCGTGGTTGGAGGAAGAGGAAGAGGAGGAGGAAGAGGAAGAGGAGGAGCTTGGAAGTCTTTAAGCCGCGCCATCTCAAAACTGGATAATTGCATCGTGACTTATTTATTCACTCGCTGCTTTCCATTCTGTAGCTGCCACGCATGTCGATTGCCGCTCCCATTGCCCCACTACTCTCTCTCTCTCTCTCACTTTCACTCTCATTCTCACTCTCACTCACACACACACACTCTCTCTCTCACACACACACACACACACACACACACACTTTCACTCTCACTCACACACACACACACACACGAACGCACGCACGCACCATTAATACTAATATATTCCTGGAACAGTGTGTGTGTGCGTGTGTGTGTGTGTACAATAACACCTTCAGAGTCATTACAATTCCCTTTCCGTCCCCTCAGTCTTCTTTCTAACTTACTCACTCATTCGCTCGATTCACCCAATAGCTCTTCTTCCTCACCAACACCAAACAACACAAGGGGCATCAAACATTTTCTGAGGCTTACAATGACACCTTTAAGCGTCATCTCAATTCTCTTTCCGTCCCCTCAGTCTTCTTTCTAACTTACTCACTCATTCGATTCACCCAATAGCTCTTCTTCCTCACCAACACCACACAACACAAGGGGCATCGCACACTCCATGAGGCTTACAGTAACACCTTTAAGGGTCATCTCAATTCCCTTTACGTCCCCTCCTCTTCGTCTTCCGTTCTAACCTCCTAACGTTCCCCTCCTTAACTCACTCAAAACTCAACCTTGGGACTGTCTCTTAATTGCCTCTTACAGCTCTATCTCATTAGCCTTTTTGCGTCTCTAACTCAACTTTTATCCACTTTTCTATTTTGGCGATGTGTGTGTAACGTTCTCGTCCTCCTCTTTTCCGTATAACCTCAAATAGCCTTAAAACATTTCGGAGCCCAAGCACACATATTTGACTAGACTTTCGTAGGAGTTTGGGGCACTTACAGAGGCAGGTAGTTTTGTGACCCTTCTGGTATAGTCTGACCCTTCATTCTGCCGTACCATGAACGTAAACAAACACTCATTAAAACCCGACTGATCTCCTTTTCGGCGTTTTGGAAATAGTTGATGTATGAGGGTGGGAAGCGTCTGGCAATACCGACTATAGTTTTCGAATTCAAAGAAACCATAAGCGGACGAAGGAATTGGAAGATAAGATGACGAGAAATGCAAAGGAAGGAGAGTAAGAAGAGGATAAATATGAGAAATAACAAGGAGAAATGGATTTAGAGAGAAAGAGAAGTAAAATTAGGGGCAATAGGAGACGAAGAGAGGAGGAAGAGGAGGGAAAGGATTACATAGGAACCAGAAAAAGGAAGTGAAAAGCGAATATGAGAGTAGGAATAATAGAAATAAAACTAGGAATAGAGAAATTAGTGAGACAAACGTAAGACAGAATAACAGAAGTAGTAGTAGTAGCAGTAGTAGTAGTAGTAGTAGTAGTAGTAGTAGTAGTAGTAATAGTAGTGGTAATAGTAGTAGTAGTAGTAGTATGGTAGTAGTCGTGGTAGGAAGGGTGGAGGGGTCAGGCAATCTTTGTTTATGGGGGCGTGGTGACCAATACGAATACTTGGTTATGTCCAGTCCTCGTCACGTCCAGTACTCAGACAAGTTTATGAACAGTGGGCCTCGTATAGTCCTCCTCCTCCTCCTCCTCCTGCCTCTTTTCTCTCCTTATCTTCCTTATTTTCCTTTCCCTCTCTTTCCTTCTCTGATTTTGTTGTTGTTGTTGTTGTTGTTGTAGTTGTTGTTGTTGTTGTTGTTGTTGTTGTTGTTGTTCCTGCTACTGCTGCACTTCTTTTTTTCTTTTCTTTTTCTTCTCCCTTGCTCCTCCTCCTCCTCCTTCTCCTCCTCGTAATATCCTTTCTTTTCTTTCTCCTCCTCCTCCTCCTCCTCCTCCTCCTCCTCCTCCCCCCTCACCCAGCTCCTTCCTTCTTTCCTTCCTTCCCGCCTCGCACGCCAACATCTGTTTCCGCTAATTTTATGTGCGGCGGCCTCGGCGGAGCACCAAGACGGTCCGTGACTTCATTGGTGATCACGAGCGTCCCCCGCGCGGGCCATCAGGCGGGTTATGGCGACGCGGGGCTCAGAAAAGACAGCAACAACAGCCGCCGGGTCATAGGCTTGTAATGGGCGCTATCCTCCTTCCGGGCTGTTACTTTGGGGCCGAAAAGATTCCCGTATCCTCAAACCTCTCGGCGCCCAAGTACATGTATTTGATCGGGCTTTCGGGGGCGTTGTGGGCGTTTCCAGAGGTAGTTTAGTGACCCCGGTGGTAGTGTGAGCCTTCCTCTGTGCCATGGATGAGGAAAAACCCTTATGATAAACCGCTTAATCTCCGTTTTCGGCCTTTGGAAATAGCTGACGTAGGAGGTGGAGGCGTCTGGGAACACCGCCGCTGGTTGCCCGTCAAGCTTCTTTGCTACCTAATAAAGTTCGTTTATTGAAGGGGATGATTCTCTGCCTCCTCTTCCTCCTCCTCCTCCGCATTCATCCCCTCCCTCCCTCCCTCCCTCCCTCCTCTGATGGGCCTTATTGACGTGTATCCTAAGGCGGAGAATTAGCTAACTCAATCACATAAAAAGAGACGAATAACACCTTTATCTCTCCCCCTTAATCCAGATGAGGGATTTCGGGGCAAGAGGCAGCCAGGCCATGACGCACATTAGGAGGGATGACCCCGCCCGGCCAGGCCCCGCGCCGGACCTTAAAGCCCCGCTGAAACGATCGCCCGTAAACCTTTGACAGCGTTCAAGGGATTTTCATACGAGCTCGGAGATGACATAAATAAAAAAAGGTCGTTCCGGTGGAGGCTGGAAGGAGGAGGAGAAGGAGGAGGAGGAGAAGAAGAAGGAGGAGGAGGAGAAACAGGAGCAGGATGACAATGAGGAGAAGGAAGAAGAGAAGGCGGAGGAGGAGGAGCAGAAGCAGGAAGACAAAAAGGAGGAAGAAGAGGAAAAGAACGAGAAAGAGGAGAAGCAAGATCAGGAAGACGAGAAGAAGGAAGAAGAGGAAGAGCGGGCTATACGAAAAGGAGGCATGGGAACTTAACATCCATAGAGAAGTGTAGATAAGAGAAGTGAGAAAAAAATATTAAAAGTCTTACAAGATTCATGGGGTAAAGAGGCAATGGAGACTCTGAATTATGAATCGGAGAGTACATTTAAAAATACATCTGATATTTCATGATGGCAATACATAAAACAATCTCACTATAACTCGCTTCCGAACGTTACAAGACTGTCACGCAAACATCTTCCTCATCTGCCTCTTCGTTCCCTATTATACCGTATCTTCAATAATGCTTTCGCCTGTTAATGTTTTCTTCTAATGTAAAAAAAGTGTAGATAAGAGAAGTGAAAAAAAAATATTAAAAGTCTTACAAGATTCATGGGGTAAAGAGGCAATGGAGACTCTGAATTATGAATCGGAGAGTACTCTTAAAAATACATCTGATATTTCATGATGGCAATACATAAAACAATCTCACTATAACTCGCTTCCGAACGTTACAAGACTGTCACACAAACATCTTCCTGCCTCTTCGTTTCCTTCTATACCGTATCTTCTAATGCTTCCCCTGTTAACATTTTCTTCCCTCTTGCAACTTTCCTTATTTTCTCTCATTTTTTCACTTTTCTACTATTTACAAACGTCAAAATCTTCCCGCAATCGTGTTTTCTAGGTTACCAAGCCTTGTACACACCAATAACGTTACTTTTCTTTGACAGTTCACAACAACAACAATAAAAATGAAACTATATATATTTTACAATGACAACTCATAAAACCACCTCACTTCCAAACGCTACGGCCACACAAACATCTTCCGTGAGTTATAAATAAGACGTATGATAAAGAAAAAATCGATACCATGCTCACAAAACCCCGGCACTGACACGAGTCTATTTAAATGTCATTCTCGCGCCTCGTCTGCAGCAGCGCCTGAGTCCAATAAGCTTAGATTCAGGGCGGGAAGGACTGACAAATGAGGTTTCAGTGAGGAGTGAATGGCCAATCAGATGAGAATGCGAGGAATGGAATGGCTCAGCACTCTCTCTCTATCTGTCAATCTATCTATCTATCTATCTACTTTTCTATCTATCTGTCTACTTCTCTCTCTCTCTCTCTCTCTCTCTCTCTCTCTCTCTCTCTCTCTCTCTCTCTCTCTCTCTCTCTCTCTCTCTCTCTCTCTCTCTCTCTCTCTGTCAATCTATCTATTTATCTATCTACTTTTCTCTCTCTCTCTCTCTCTCTCTCTCTCTCTCTCTCTCTCTCTCTCTCTCTCTCTCTCTCTCTCTCTCTCTCTCTCTCTCTCTCTCTCTCTCTCTCTCTCTCTCTCTCTCTCTCTCTCTCTCTCTCTCTCTCGACCGTACACGACTTATACACACACACACACACACACACACACACACACACACACACACACACACACACACACAATACGAGCAACAAGATGCAAGAGAATGAAATATTAAAGGGCTTTTAGTTTGTGGAAAAAAAAAGGAAGTAAGAAAGAAAAACACAAGGAGTGAAAGCTTCTGGAAATAAACGTAAATAACATCAAGTGTGTTTGTATGTGCGTAAATGTGAGTGTGTGTGTGTGTGTGTAAGTGTGTGTTAAGGGGGGCAGCAAAAAGCAGTGCATTAGTAACAAATAATGAAAGGCTTGACACCTCTCCCCTTTTCTCACTCAATTCACACTCACACACACACACAAAGCACCAGGTAACAGCACTACATTAGCAAGCACACACACACACACTCCCTTATATAGCAGCGCCTTTACTTAACGCGACACACCCTCGGCTCCCTCCCTCCTTCACAGACCATCAAGAACACAAGCCACTGGACGCCAAGGGACAGATACCTCGCGCCTCGGGAGAACTTTCGCAAAAAAAAAGAAAAAAAACGTTGCTGGTAATGGAGGAATCGTGTTGTAGGGACGTTTGATTACTCACCCAAAGCATAAACCAAACGTGAAATATCTCCCGCCATGCAACCCCCTCCTCCTCCTCCTCCTCCTCCCATTACCTGCGCAACGGAGAGGAAAAAAAGTGAAAGGGGATGACAAAAGGGAATGAAAGGAGACGAGGAGGAGGAGAAGGAGGAGGAAATGGAAGTGCATGACGCAATGAAGGAGCAAAGAGGACCGAGGAAAGATAGTAATCGTAGTAGTAGTAGTAGTAGTAGTAGTAGTAGTAGTAGTAGTAGTAGTAGTAGTAGTAGTAGTAGTAGTAGTAGTAGTAGTAGTAGTAGTAGTAGTAGTAGTAGTAGTAGTAGTAGTAGTAGTAGTAGTAGTAATAGTAGCAGTAGTAGTAGTAGTAGTAGTAGTAGTAGTAGTAGTAGTAGTAGCAGTAATAGTAGCAGTTGTAGTAGTAGTAGTAGTAGTAGTAGTAGTAGTTTCTCCTCACATCTTTACTCCTTTATCTCTTCTCCTCTCCTTCTCCTCTCCTTCCCTCCCTCTGCAAATGTCTCCTCCTTCCTCTTCCTCTCTCTCTTCTCTCTCTCTCTCTCCCACACTGTCAACACCTTCCTCCATCTCCCATCTTCTTTTCCTTCTTTTTTTTCATTTTCCTATTTCTCTCTTTTCTCTTTCTCTTATTTACAAGCTGTTTCATCTCTGCTTTTTTTCTTTTATATCTCCTCTTTATTTGTTTCCTTCACTTTCCCTCCTTCCTTCCCATCCTCCTTCCTTCCTTCGCCGCGGCCTTCCTTTCCTTCCTTTTCCCTTTTTTTTCATTCTTTTTGTTCGTCTTCCTTTCCTTCCTCAACGTTTTCTCTTCTCTTACGTCTTTTTCTTCTTCCTTTTCCTCCTTCTCCTCATCCCTTTCATCGTCTTCCCTTCGTTTTTTATCTCTCTTTTCTTCATCTTTCTCCTCATTTTCCATCATTCTTATCATTTTTCTCCTCCTCCTCCTCCTCCTCCTCCTTCTCCGTCTTCATCATTGTCTCCACTGTATCATTCTTCGCTCTTCCTCGCTTGTATTACCTCTCTCTCTCTCTCTCTCTCTCTCCCTCTCTCTCTATCTCTTTCTGCCTCTTATTTCGTATTTTTTTGTCTCTCTCTCCATTGCCTTCGACATCTACCAAGGTCTCCCCTATAATACGTTTTCTCTCCCTACGTTGTTCTTTTTTTTCCCTTTTGTTGTTATTTTCCCTCTTACCTCTCCCTTTCTCTCTCTCTTTTCTCTTTCCCCCTCTCCTCCCCTTTCTCTTCCCTCTACTTTTCCTCCCTATCTACATCCTTGTTTTCCTCCCCTTCTATTCCCTTCTGTCTCCCTCTCTGCATGTGTTCCTCATTCCTTCCCTCACACTCTCTTCCTTTCTCTCCCCTTCTCTCACTCTCTGCATGTCACTCCCTCCTTTCCTCCTCCTCTCTTCCTTTCTCTTCCCCTCTCTCTCTATCTCCTTTTTTGCATGTGTCTCTCCTCCCCTCCTCCCCCTCTCTTCCCTTTCTCTCCCTTTCCCCATCTCTCTCCCACTTTCTCTCTCCCCTTCTCTTCCCCTCTCCCTCATTCACCTTCCTCCCCTAAGCCAGCCCAGCCCAGGTAATAACAGGTGAGGATGGTAAATATTTAAGCAGGGAGAGTAAGACGCCCCTGTACAACCCGCAACTCCGAGGGTCATTAGTGGTGGCCAGCTCAGAGGCGAGGAGACCGTTTTGGCGCTGCATGGCTTCCGCGGGACCCAAAACTTATCCTTTCCTCTCGTATATTCTACCTAGCCTAACTTAACCTAGCCTTTCCTCTCCTATGTCAGCTATAGGTGATGTATTAGATGAAGGGCTTAGGGGCCATATTCTTATTAGACATTTCGGCGCCCAAGTAGCTACATATATTTGACAAGACTTTCGTATGAGTTTGGTTCATTTTCAGGGGTGGTTTTATGATCCTGCTGGTAGTCTGCCTTCCTCTGTACCGTGAACCTAAAGAAACACTCATTAGATCCCAATTGATCCACTATTTGGCCTTTGGAAACAGTTGATGTGAGAAGTAGAAGCATTTCGGCGCCCAGGCTCACATATTTGACAAGGCTTTCGTAGGAGGAGTTGTGGGCATTTCCAGGGGTAGTTTCATGACCCTGGTGGTAGTCTGACCCTTCTTCTATACCATGAACCTAGATAAACACTCATTAAAACCCGATTGATCCACTATTTGGCCTTTGGAAATAGCTGATGTGAGAGGCGAAGCAGCGGAAGGGAGGAGAACAGGACCCACCCGAGACAGCCAACGCCAACACGGTCCAGCTCGCCAATTGGGTTTCACTACAGCAGCGGCGGTGGCGAGCGGGGCGACCCTCCTGATAATTGGTTGGTGATAAGCTTTAATTAGCAGCCAGCGAACTTCAGGTGGGTGTATTATTTTTTTTTTGCCCTTAATTATTTCTTTTTTTTTTTACTACTTCCGGTTCAGTTAATTACGCAAGGGGGTCTGTTGTTATTATTGTGTTTAGTGCTACTACTACTGCTACTACTACTACTACTACTACTACTACTACTACTACTACTACTGCTACTGCTACTACTACTATTATTACTACTACTACTACTATACTACTACTACTTCTTCTACTACTTCTACTACTACTACTACTACTACTACTACTACTACTACTACTACTGCTACTACTACTACTACTACTACTACTACTACCTGGTGCTATGGTGGTAAGGGGAAGGGAAAGAAGGAAAAAGATAGATAAAAAGATAGATAGATAGATAGATAGATAGATAGATAGATAGAGACAGACAGAGAGAGAGAGAGAGAGAGAGAGAGAGAGAGAGAGAGAGAGAGAGAGAGAGAGAGAGAGAGAGAGAGAGAGAGAGAGAGAGAGAGAGAGAGAGAGAGAGAGAGAGAAAGAGATATAGAGAGAGAGAGGAGAGAGAGAGAGAGAGAGAGAGAGAGAGAGAGAGAGAGAGATAGAGGAGAGAGAGAGAGAGAGAGAGAGAGAGAGAGAGAGAGAGAGAGAGAGAGAGAGAGAGAGAGAGAGAGAGAGAGAGAGAGAGAGAGAGTTTTTAGTACTTATTTGGGTTTATGGAAATAGGAGACATAATAAGTTGTGACATATGCTCTCCCCTTCCTCCTCGTTGCACGCACACACACACACACACACACACACACACACACACACACACACACACACACATACACACACACACACTCTTACGCACTCTCTATCTATGCAACTTTTTCCTCTTTCATCATCTGCTTCTTCCTCCTCTTTCCTCATCCTTCTACCCTCAATCCCTCCCTTCCACCCACCTCTTCCACCTCCCCCATCCCACGCGTTGCTATATAAGGGGTGCAAGAACTGACCCCCCCCCCCCCCCACCACCACCAGGAGCAGGACACATATTTGCCACACTTCCGAGAACAAGCGTCCATGCAGGCTAATTGCGATTCCGAAGAAGTGTGTTTACATAGTCATCTGTGTGGGGGGAAGAGGAAGAGGAGGAGGAGGAGGAGGAGGAGGGTGTGAAAAGTGATAGAGTGAGAGAGAGAGAGAGAGAGAGAGAGAGAGAGAGAGAGAGAGAGAGAGAGAGAGAGAGAGAGAGAGAGAGAGAGAGAGAGAGAGAGAGAGAGAGAGAGAGAGAGAGAGAGAGAGAGAGAGAGAGAGAGAGAGAGAGAGAGAGAGAGAGAGAGAGAGAGAGAGAGAGAGAGGAAGGGGTTAGACAATACGAAAAAAAGAAAAAAAGAAAGAAATAGATAGACAGAGAGAAAAGGAGGGAGAGGGAGGGAGAGAGAGGGAGGGGCGGGTAAGGTAAGGAAGGTATCACATGAGCCATTACAATATAGAGAGGGAGCAAGTTGTGTAAGGCAAGGCAACGAGGTGGTAATGTAAGGTAAGGTAAGGTAAGGGAGGGAGGGAGGGGGAGAAGGGAGGGGGAGGAGGAAGGGAGGAAGGGAGGAAGAGGGAGGGAGGGAGGGGGAGAAGGGAGGGAGGGAAGGAGGGAGGGAGAGAGACACACCTACACTTAGATTTATGTCACGACCGAACACTCTTAGAAAGCCATTTACACCTTCTGCTGAACCTCCCCCCCCCTTCCTTCCCCTTCTTCCTCCTCTTCCTCTTCTTCGTCCTCCTTCTCCTCTTCCTCCTCTTCTGTCTATCTCTCTTTTAATGTACTTCTGAACGGGTTCCTTCTCTCTCTTTTTTTTTTATTTAAACGTGTTCAGTACATTAGTACATGGCAGTATTATTTGTCTATGCTAAAGTTCCCTGACCGTTGGGGAGCTATTTAAAAGCTTCTGCCGATTATATTATACAATTATTATACAATATATTATACAATTATATATATACATGTTTACGGTGGGTGTAGGAGTAGCCACCTGTGGGACGCAACCTTCATCTGCTGAGTGGACAGTTGTGTCACATCCACATCAGCAGTGAGGTTGTTCCACCACACCACCGCTGCGATGGAGAAGGCACGTTGGTGGGTGCTGGAGCGGGCCATTGGCACTTCCAGGAGGGAGGCGTTGCTCAGCACCGTTCTCGTGCTGCGCTCAGACCTCCTCCAGGTAGCCCTCAGGTCCGTCAGGTGGGGCACTAGGCCCACTTGTGCTCAGGTAGCACCGTCAGGGCAGCGACGCGGCGACGGTGCTCCAGGCTATTCAGCTGGTTCGTGGCTGGTCTTGCCCTTCCTTCGTGTGGGTGTTGTTGTTGTTGTTGTCGCTGTGTCTCCCACTGGCTCGGTCGGTGGTGCTGGGTGCCGTTGATGAGGCGTTCAGCCCTCCTCTGCACCTTGTCTAGCAGGTTGAGGTGGCAGCAGGCGCTGGCCATCCAGGTGAGCGGTGCATACTCCATCACTGGACGGACTTGTGCCTTATAGAGGGTGTTCAGTCTCTCTCTCTCTGCTTCTTCAATCTCCTCTCCTTCTCTTACTATTTTGCTATCTCTCCTTCTCCCTCTCTCTCTGTCTCTCTCTGTGTCTCTCTCCTTCTTCTTCTCAGTCTTTCATTATCCCATTCTCACCTTCATTCTTTCCCTTCCCTCTTTTCTTCCTTTCCCCTTTTCCTCTGTTCTTAAATTCCTCTTCCCAATACAGTTTCCCCTCACTCGCTATCCCTCCTCTCTCTCTCCCACATCTTACTCCTTCCCTGCCTTCCCTCCCCTGTCCTACTCGTTCTTTTTCACCCCTTCCCCTTCTTCCCTCCCCTTCTCTCTCCTCTTTCCTCAGTCATTCAATCCCTCACTCCTTCCCTGCATTCCCCTTATACATCCTCTCCGAATTCCTTATTATATCCACTCTTTCCCTCCCTTTCTTCTCCTCGGTTTTCCTAAGTTATTCAATCCTCTTATGTCACTCCTTCCCTCCCTCCCTCCCCCTTTCTCCTCTTCCATCTTCTCGCTCCCTCCCGGTCCCCTCAGCCTAATGGAGCACCACTACCCCGTTCATTCGGTCAGCGGTAACCCTTCATTTGACGTGCTTGTGGCCATGTGCAGCGTAACTTTATGGCGCTGGAGCAGAGTGGCGGAGCAGTGCATGGGAGGACACCTTGCTGGATGGACAGTGTGTGAGGGGGAGGAAGGGGGAGGTAGAGGTGAATGGTTAGTTAAGAGAGGATGAACGGATGAGGTGTGTAGCGAAAGGAAGGGAGAGAGAAACGAGAGGTGGATGAACGTTAGAAATTAGTAAAAGGTTAGGGAAGAGAATGGAAGGAAGGATGGAAGGAACGGGAAGGCAGAGGAGAAGGATGAACGTAGAAAATGGGATGAAAAATAAGGAAAAGAGAATGGAAGGAAGGAACGGGAAAGAACGGGAGGAGGATGAACGCAGAAAATGGGTTGAAAGATAAGGAAAAGAGAATGGAAGGAAGGAACGGGAAGGAACGGGAGAAGGATGAACGCAGAAAATGGGTTGAAAGATAAGGAAAAGAGAATGGAAGGAAGGAACGGGAAGGAACGGGAGAAGGATGAACGCAGAAAATGGGTTGAAAGATAAGGAAAAGAGAATGGAAGGAAGGAACGGGAAGGAACGGGAGGAGGAGGAACGGGAGAAAAGGATCGAGAGGTTAGGGAGAGAATGGAGAGGGGAAGATGAACGTAGGAAATGAGATGAAAGGAAATAAGAAAGAGAGGGAATGAGAGAGAGAAAGTAAATATCTCTCTACCTCTCACTCCCTCCCTCCCTCTTCGTCGCTAACCACGGTAATATTTCTCACGTAATTGTCCAAAAAAAAAATAATAATAAAAGTTAAGCAGCATATATATCGTAAATTTCTAGGGGGGAGGGATTTCAACTTGAGCAGCTTTCCTGTGTCGTTTGCATTTATAAGTTCATGTGTAACCCCTAACTTTATGACCCTTTGGACACGCTGGTTACCTCGTGTTAGCCAGCATATAATGGTCCCCCGCGCTGGCTGGTTACCGCGTATTAAACTCACTCCTAAATTCATGTCGACGGGCGCAACATATGTCCCACCGCAATTTGTTAAGCTCGTATATCTTTGCTAGGTTACGGAGTTGACGTGGAGCCATTGATGATGATATAACACAGGTAGATAGATACACAGACAGATAGACAGACACACGCACGCACAGACACACATGCACCCCCTCTCCCCTCCCCCCCAGAAACACACAGATAGTTTTTTTTCTATTTTACATCCCACAAACATGATTTTTTTTCCAATTTCACATTAAAATCTAACCTATTCTATTTCACATCCTAAGAGCATACAAAAAACATATACCCACCCACCCATCCACACACTCACACACACACACACACACACACACACACACACACACACACACACACACACGCTATACATAATGCTAATGAGACCTTATGTTCGCGACTTACGAGACACACTAATGACTGTTTACGCCGAGACTCAAGTTCACACACACGCAACCCAGCGACCGCGGAAAACACTTAAGCCAGCGCGGAAAAGTTGCCATGGGGAAGCCGAGAGAGAGAGCACAGAATTGTGACGTAAGACGAAGCGGCGGCCTGTGAGGTAGGAAAATCAGATGCCGGTCACACCCTGGGCCACACAAGCCGAGAGAGCCAGCGCGGAAATGTGACGTGAGAGGGAGAGATCGCCTGTGAGGTAGCAAAATCAGGCGTCGGTCACACAAGCCGAGAGAGCCAGCGCGGAGAAGTGACGTAAGGGGGAGAGACCGCCTGAAGGGTAGCAAAATATGTAAGTAGGGAAGTAAGTACGTATTATAATGTTTTCCAGCGCCACCACTAATCCCTCCCGCCACATAATACGACTTGATTAAAAGTTCACGAAGCCAAGTACCGAGATCACGTGACCCCTAATGACGTATCCCCGAACTCTGATGAAGGTTAATTATCGAGGTAATGAGAGTTTAGCACCTGCGCGGAGGGTGAGGCTTGATTTTAAAGGGGCTGTTTATACTTAAGAGAGAGAAGGGGAGAGAGGAAGGAAGGGAAGGGGAGGGGAGAGAGAGAGAGAGAGAGAGAGAGAGAGAGAGAGAGAGAGAGAGAGAGAGAGAGAGAGAGAGAGAGAGAGAGAGAGAGAGAGAGAGAGAGAGAGAGAGAGAGACACACACACACACACACACACACACACACACACACACACACACACACACACACACACACACACACACACACACACACACACTAAAGAAAATAATAATAAAATAAAAAATAAAAAAGTAAATAAAATAAAATAAAATAAAAACAAAATACAATGCAGACATAGGTTAATAAATACACTCTTACCAATAACATTATAAATAACTAAGCCACAATAAATAACAAAACATGAAGGCAATATGTTTTTCTTCTGGGCCAACAAATACCCAAAAAATAAAATCACATCAAGTCAATCATCGGCACTCAAATATTGGCACCACTAACATTTCTAAAGGCACCTCATACATCATGGCAGTGGCACTAACACATCAAACACTCACTCTCTAAGGACTAATTCCCAGAGTAACACAACTTTTAAAAATACATACAAAAGCCACTGACCGTAAATAAGAACGAGAATCGATGTATCAGAACTCCACTGTCATTTTTTAACGCTCGCAATGCATACGCGATCACCAGGCAGGCAGACAGACACTCCACTCTTTGCGTTGACTATGAAAAACGACAAATAGGAATTGCAGTGTGTATACCACCTCAGTGTACCTACATGGGCAAAGAAGCGTTGGAAATTAAGGTAGCACGCAGGGAGAAGGGAAGAGAGGACGGGCAGGGAATATATAGATGGATAGATTGCATATAAGAAGACGAAGGGATTGGAGAAAGAGGAAGGGGAGAAGAAGACTAGGAGAAAACGAAGATGGTATACAGCAGGAACAGAGAAGAATGGGAATAGCTGAAGAAGAAGTAGGAAAAGAAGACCATTCTGCCCCAATTAGATGGATAGATTGCATATAAGAAAACGAAGGGAGTGGAGGAACAGGACGTGAAGAAGTGGAAGAAAGGGAAACAATATAACAGGAACAGCGACTCAATAGAAAAGATGTGAATAGCTGAAGAAGAAGTAGAAGAGGAAAAAGAAGGACAAAATGGATAGACTGCATATAAGAAGACTTGAAGACGAAGGGATTGGAGAAACAGGGCGTGAGGAATAGGAATAAACGGAGACAGCATAGCAGGAACAGCGACCCCATATAAAGAAAAAAAAAAAAGATGAAGAAGAAGAAGATTACCACCTCCGTTTAGCTAAGGTAGACGAGGTATTGGGCGTGGTGAGTTTCCTTAAGATGGCTGAGGAAAGTGAAGAATGAGAATGGTACAGACTGACGACAATTAAAGGTTCATTATCTAACTTAGTCGCGGTCACTTGCATATTATAGTTTAGAATGATGTATTTCCTAATTAATTCATCTGTCTGTATATAGCTCATTCTCTCTTCTCTCTTCTCTCTTCTCTCTCTCTCTCTCTCTCTCTCTCTCTCTCTCTCTCTCTCTCTCTCTCTCTCTCTCTCGACATCCCGAAGTCCACACAACAATAAATTTGACTTATGGGAAGTTTCTCCGCGTTGTCTACATGCTGGAGATGGATGAGGAAGAGGAGGAGGATGAGAAAGAAGAAGAAAAAGAAAAAGAAGACATGGAGGAAGAAGAGAAAGGAATAGGAGGAAAAGAAGGAAAAGGGAGGAAGAGGAGGAGAAGGAGGAGAAAGAAGACATGGACGAGGAGGAGAAATGACAGGAGGAGAAGGAGAAAAAGGAAGAGGAGAGAGAGGAGGAGGAGGAGGAAAGTAGGAAGGATAAGGCGGAGAGGGAGAAGTAAGAAGAGGAGGAAGAAAAGAAGAAAGGAGGAGAAGGAGGAGGAGGGAGACATGAACGAAGAGAAGGAGCAGGAGGAGAAGAACTATCAAGAGGATAAGGAGGAGGAGGAGGCGAGTAATGACGTTGATATTAATGGTGACGTGAGTAATGTCGCCGGTGAGAAATTTTTATCGGGAGCAATTATGGATTAATTTATGAACCTGATGGATGGCCGAGGCACTTCCCCGAAAAAGGTTCATTTACAGGCGGTTTATGAGGAATGGCACTACACACACACACACACACTCACACACACACACACACACTAACACACCAACATGCGTCACCAACATTTTTTCTCTCCAAGTACATATTTTTCAAGGTACACTCACTTATTTTTCTCTTTAACAGGTTCTTGCTCGCCTTCAATAACTAGGTATGTCGTCGTTACTCCAGCGCGTTCTTTTTGTGCCACTATTAAACAACTACTGCAGTTTTTTCATCACTGTGTGTTGTCTATTGTTCGATGTCTTGCTTTATGGCTTTCCTTTCTTCTTTCCTTTTTTTTCTGTTCCTTCATTGGCGCGTTCATTTGTGGTCTCTTAGTTCCTCGCCCATTAACTGTTCTCTCTGACCAGTACTGCATGAAGGTCTGTCTGAGAAGCTATGGATTATTATTGTCTATTGTATTGTTTGGGGTCTTTCTTCATGGCTTTCCTTTCTTCCTTCCTTCCTTCTCCGTTTCCTCACTGTCGCTTTCACTTGGTCTTTTAGTTACTCGCCCATCAACTGCTATTGTCAGCAACGCTAACTCTTAAGTACCCAAAGACTCTAAGGTTTCCGGTCGGTGATTCGTGTTCGCCGTGTTCATAATCGTGTCTCTGGCTATTGAACTTATAACGGTGACTACGTGCCACACCCTATCGAAGGACCGCGGATTTTTTTACTGCGAAGGTGGCGGGAGAAGGAGTGGGAGGGTAGGGGTAGAAACAGTCGGGGGAGGGGCGGGGAAGGGGCGGGGCGAGGGGTAAGAGCAAGCGGCTGTCTCCTCGAGGGCTGCGGGGTGCGGAAAAGAATGGCTGCCGAATAATTAACCCCAGGATCAATCTAACAAGCGGTGCTCAGTAACCCTCCAGGACGAGCGGGCGAAGGCAAACACCCACTCCTTTGTTTAGTGGGGCGAGGCGGGGCGGGGGAAGGAAAGGGGAGAGAGGGAGGGTGGAGACGGGGTGTGGATTATTTAACAGTGATCATTGCCTCGGCGACACTAGCGAAGGGGCAAAAAAAAAAAAAAAAGACACGAGGAGACAATCACATCGACACGCACACACACACACACACACACACACACACACACACACACACACACACACACACACACATACGCAATACACCCAATTACTGTCCGGTGAGTGCAAATTATGATTGGATCTCATTAATATCGTTTGTTTGCCAAGCTGTGAATGACAGGTGTTTCAGAGACGACACACACACACACACACACACACACACACACACACACACACACACACACACACACACACACACACACACACACACACACACTTATACACACAGAGCTTGTTCTTTAGATATCTATTTCATATCCTACAAACATATACACGTAGAGAAAACACACACACACACACACACACACACACACACACACACACACACACACACACACACACACACACACACATCTTATATCACGCAACACCTTTCCGCAAAAAATGCAAATCGAAATGACAGGTCGTAAAGAATTCGCGTCGATTTTATAATTAGGAACCACACCTCCCCCCTCTCTCTCTCTCTCTCACACACACACACACACACACACACAAACACACACACACACACACACACACACACACACACACACTATGCCGAGTGCAGAAATGGAATGCAATGGGTCAGATAATCTCCATGACACGCACGCACGCACACACACACACACACACACACACACACACACACACACACACACACACACACACACACACACACACACACACACACACATATATAATAATAGTAATGACAATAATAATAATAATAATAATAATAATAATAATAATAATAATAATAATAATAATAATAATAATAATAATAATAATAATAATAATAATAATAATAATAATAATAATAATAATAATAATAATAATAATAATAATAATACTAGCGATGGAACCAACCTTATGTAGTAGTGTAACAGCAAGTAGTAACAAATGTACGGAAGTGGGGGGGACTGGAAGTGGGGACTGAAGTGGGGTTGGGGGGTGAGCAGGGGGTTACGGAGTGGGGGTAATTTGCAGGGGGTTACGGAAGAGGGGTATCTGACCCCCTCCCTAACCCCCCCCCCACACCCATCTCTTTACTCACCACTCACCCCCTCTCGGACTAGCGTACGGAAGCGAGAAGGTGACGGGAGTAGGGGTGCCCAGCAGGGAGGGAGGGGGGGGGGGGGGGGTGACGGGAGAAGGGATACTTGAAGGGTTAAGATAAGATCTTTCTTTGACCCTCGAATGACCACGAGATTATAATCACGGAAAAGGTTAAGGACATTAGGTTAATGACCAGGCTGAAATATGAATTTACTCTCTAATGCAAGTCCGAAAATAAAATAAAAAATCGCCATTGAACGTAAGACTCGATAAATTATTTAAGTTTTTGCTGGATGTATTGTATCATTATCTTCTTATTTCTCATTTCTCAACTTGTTTCTTCTTATTTCTTTCCTCAACTTATATATATATTTTTTTTTACTCCGGTTATTTGGTGTCATCTAACCCTAAACACTGCAGCACCAAGTCTTTTTTTTTTCTGATTTTGCATTAATTAATGTCTTATATCTCATTTCTTAACTTCGATGTCATATGACCTTAGGCGTTGCCGCATCGAATTTACCTTTTTCCGTGAAAAAGGGATCATGTGTGTGTGTGTGTGTGTGTGTGTGTGTGTGTGTGTTCCATTCCCCTCCGATTCTTGAGAAATCTGCGGCTAGCTCGAAATTTTGTGGGCCATCTTTTTTAGCCGATTATATGCTCCGAAGCGGAATTTAGTGAGGATTCTTATGGTATCTTCAAATTCCTCATACGTCTATTAGTTCCCGAGTTACACCGAGAAAACTGATTTTTTTTTCTCTCGTCAGAGTAGCCTAACAAATAAAAAACACTCATTAATTAATGTCTTATATCTCATTTCTTAACTTATTTCTTCTTATTTCTTTTCTCAACTTGCATTTCTTTATATTTTCTGCCTGCTCTTCGGTGTCATATGACCTTAGACGTTGCCGCATCGAGTTTACCTTTTCCGTGAAAAAGGGATCATGTGTGTGTGTGTGTGTGTGTGTGTGTGTGTGTGTGTGTGTGTGTTCCATTCCCCTCCAATTCTTGAGTAATCTGCGGCTAGCTCGAAATTTTGTGGGCCATCTTTTTTAGTCGATTATATGCTCCGAAGCGGAATTTAGCGAGGATTCTTATGGTATCTTCAAATTCCTCATACGTCTATTAGTTCCCGAGTTACACCGAGAAAACTGATTTTTTTTTCTCTCGTCAGAGTAGCATAACAAATAAAAATCACTCATTAATTAATGTCTTATATTTCATTTCTTAACTTATTTCTTCTTATTTCTTTTCTCAACTTGCATTTCTTTATATTTTCTGCCTGCTCTTCGGTGTCATATGACCTTAGACGTTGCCGCATCGAGTTTACCTTTTCCGTGAAAAAGGGATCGTATGTGTGTGTGTGTGTGTGTGTGTGTGTGTTCCATTCTCCGATTCTTGAGAAATCTGCGGCTAGCTCGAAATTTTGTGGGCCATCTTTTTTAGCCGATTATATGCTCCGAAGCGGAATTTAGTGAGGATTCTTATGGTATCTTCAAATTCCTCATACGTCTATTAGTTCCCGAGTTACACCGAGAAAACTGATTTTTTTCTCTCGTCAGAGTAGCATAACAAATAAAATCACTCATTAATTAATGTCTTATATTTCATTTCTTAACTTATTTCGTCTTATTTCTTTTCTCAACTTGCATTTCTTTATATTTTCTGCCTGCTCTTCGGTGTCATATGACCTTAGACGTTGCCGCATCGAGTTTACTTTTTTCCGTGAAAAGGGATCGATGTGTGTGTGTGTGTGTGTGTGTGTGTGTGTGTGTGTGTGTGTGTGTTCCATTCCTCTGATTCTTGAGAAATCTGCTGCTTGCTCAAAATTTTGTGGGCCAACTTTGTTAGCCGAATAAATGTTCCGAAGCGGAATTTAGTGAGGATTCTTATGGTATCTTCAAATTCCTCATGCGTCTATTAGTTCCCGAGTTACACCGAGAAAACTGAATGTTATTCTCTCGTCAGAGTATCCTAACAAATAAAAATCGCTCAGAGCTCCTCATCTACGTTCCTTAGAAAGATTGCCATATGTTACTATTAAGAAACTTATCCCAACAACTGCAAATTTGACGCACTTTCATCGAAAACTTAATTTTTTATAATTTTTTATTTACTTTTATGGCGCGTTTCGCGTCATCGTCCGCCAGAACCTTTTACCCTTGATGACATGAAATGCGTCATCGTGCGCGAGGGGGTTAAATAAGTCAGATTTATCTCAAATTCACTGTCTGGGCAGACAAATATTCGGAAAAGAGAAGGCAAACCAGTTTGTAGATATATATAAATATGCCGTATATTCACGTCCTTATGGATATCTTCTTGTTGATTAGGGTTTAAATACTCCTGAATCCCTACAGTTTCGCTCAAACATTGTTGGAGAGCCTCCCAGATGAACGCGTATTCCAATGGTGAACTCCAGGAAAAGGAACTCTTACACGTTCTATACTCCCAACATAACGAACCCTATGGTTTAAGCTCTCAGCTACTTCTGATCTTACTCTCTTAAGCCTTTGCAGTTACTTTCTTAAACCATCGAAGCCCGCCTTCCTGAAGTCAGGTATTAAGCCTTGTTTCTGCTGACTCTATCCTCCCATTTAATATTAAATTTAATTTCCTTATGATCACTGTTACCTAATGAACCCCCAACCTCAATGTTGCTTATTATGTCCTCTTTATTAGTTAACAACAAATCCAAAATATTTTCTTCCCTCGTTCGCACTGTTTTGTATATAGAACGAACTTACATTAGCTGAACCCACACTCCTGGAAGAAGCTAAAATTTTCTAAAGGCTACAATAAAATCAATATGACCGATGAAGATACGGCACGTCACAATGAACAAACTCACTGTCTTCTCTGTAAATACGGGTTTTAAAAGGTAAAGGAGTAAAACATCATGACCATGAAAAATCAGGAAACAATTACATTGAAGCTTATTGTAATAGATGCAACCTTCAAATGAAAAAATCACAAATTGCAGCGCACTCTCATTGCACATTATGCGGATTACGACATGACGTTAATCCCGCGTGAATTAACGCTACCTGGCTTTGAAAATCAAACTAAGACCAAAACATTCAGTTCAGAAATACCATGAAGTCATCATAAATGACTTGAGATTTATTGACACGTATGTCTTTATGTCTGGTTCACTGCGGCGTTAGCGAACCAATTCATCAGCACTGGGAACGAGCCCATGTGCACACAACAGATGTTGAAAGATGTGCCAGCACCTGCGTTACCATTATTGATCAAGAGAAAGCAGGTTTTTTGTTATGACTATATGGACTCGATGGAACGACTTTCTGAGACACGTCTTCCATCCCGCGAAGATTTTTTCAATTCGCTTCAAGAAGCAGAACTTTCCGAAAGTGATTATAAACATGCTCAGAATGTTTGGAAAGTAGCTGGATGTCAGAGCCTGATGGACTATTTGTTGCTTTATGTAAAAGTGGATGTTGGCCTTCTATGTGATGTCTTCCTAGAGTGGAGAGGTATTTTGAAAACCCAGTGGAGGTTGGATATTGTAAATTATGTTAGCCTGCCAGGATTTGCCTATGACTCTTTTTGTTAAAAACACAGCAGGAATTAGAGATGTAGTAGCCCACACATATATCATTGCATTCAAACAAATGTGCGTGGGGGCTACATAAGTGTTGTGCGTCGTTTTGTACGCACCAATAACATCTACACGAACCTCAGTTTAATCCAAAACATGATAGAAACACTTTCCTTTCATATCTTGACTTCAACAGTCTTTATCCCACTGTAATGCAAGAGAAGTTACCATGTGGAGATATGAGAAAACTAGATGAGACAGAAATGCACTGGTTTTTGAGCGGGAGGGGGGCTAGGTCAATCAAGCAACCGATGGCGATTTTGGATACCTCATTCTGTGCAATACTGAGGCTGTCTCACGTGAAGTCATTGAGAAAACGGATGACCTCCCACTGACCATCAGAAGACACAATATCATCAATAGAGATATATCGTCAGCCGCACACGAATGGTATGAAGAAGAAAACCGTCCAGTACCGTGTAAGAACATAAAACAGATTGGAACACATGTTGCTCGGAGAAAATACGGTTTGCTCTGTCCTCCTTAAACTGCTATTCAACTAGGCCGGGTTGTTAAAAAGTGCATGCTATTTATATGTTTAAGCAAAAGCACTTTCTTGCGGACTTCATTCAGGATAACATAGAAGCCCGCAAAAGTGCTACTTGCCCTATCAAGAAAACTGCAATCAAGTGTATTTCAAACAGCATTTTTGGTCGATACCTGATGAACGCGGCCAAATATAGTGAAGACATAGATATTGTCACCAACCGCGAAAAGTTTTTGAAGCTGGCCCGAAGTCCTTACTTTAAACGCGTTGTACCCCTCAATGATGGTCATGTAGTTGTAGTTCGCCATAAGAAATATTCACAGGCGAATCATCCAAACTACATTGGCTACTACGTCCTAGAGCTGTCCAAGCTGCGACTATATGATTTCTTTTACAGTATCATGAAGGCTCATTACGGGGATCGGGCGAAACTAGTGTATTGTGACACTGATTCCTTAATAACAGAAACTGAAACTCCTGATCTATTAACAGAGTACTCGCAGGAACCCTTTAAAAGCTATATAGACACAAGTAACTTTAGCTCCTCACATTCCTTGTACAACACAGACAACAAAGGCAAGCTCGGATTTCTCAAGTCTGAAGTGAGGGAAAGAACCATCTCAGAATTTGTAGGTGTAAGAACAAAGTGCTACTCCTTCCCCATGGCAGACAGTGACCGGTTGAGTTCAGCTAAGAGCGTTCCAAAGCTCATAAAGAAAAAAATTGCTCATCAGCGATACAAAGACGTCCTATTCCAGAAGCAAACATTTACCTTTGGCTATCAGGGATTCACAGTGCGTAATGGACGAATGAGTACAGTAAAATATCCCAAGAGAGGGATATCTGTAGTTCAGGACAAAAGACACTGCTTTAGCACCTTGGAGTTACGACCTTACGGTCATCCAGATAATTCTACATGGGTAGAGGAGGAGGATGAAGAGAAGGAAGCTGTAATCATAATTTGACCAAATTCCAATAAACATTGAGTTTGTTTGACTTGTTTATATGTCCTTTGTCAAAAAATGAATGAAAAAAACAATAATTGTCTTAAAATTTATTCGATTTGTGGAAACATGTAGACAAAACGCGTCTATGTTTCGATCTGGCTCATATAAAAAATATAAAAAGACTCATCGCGAAATGTGCGCGGCGGCGGCAGCAGGGCCCTGCGGCGACATCATGCGAAGACAGGATTCTACAGGATTGCGTGGGCTCAGGGCGGGCGGGGCAAGGGCAGCACTGGGGCTAGTGGTGGTGACGAGTGAGGTCCTGTATGGAGCCAGACCACTGAAAAGGGAAAAGAGATGGGTGTGGGGGGGGGGGGGGGGGGGGGGGGGGGGTATACCCCCTGCACCAAATTACCCCACTCCTGTAACCCCTGCTCACCCCCAACCCCCACTTCCAGTCCCCCCCACTTCCAGTCCCCCCCACTTCCGTACATTTGTTACTACTACAGCAACATCTTCATCGCCTTGGACACACACACACATACACACACACACACACACACACTCTGTTAATAGATCAGGAGTTTCAGTTTCTGTTATTAAGGAATCAGTGTCACAATACACTAGTTTCGCCCGATCCCCGTAATGAGCCTTCATGATACTGTAAAAGAAATCATATAGTCGCAGCTTGGACAGCTCTAGGACGTAGTAGCCAATGTAGTTTGGATGATTCGCCTGTGAATATTTCTTATGGCGAACTACAACTACATGACCATCATTGAGGGGTACAACGCGTTTAAAGTAAGGACTTCGGGCCTGCTTCAAAAACTTTTCGCGGTTGGTGACAATATCTATGTCTTCACTATATTTGGCCGCGTTCATCAGGTATCGACCAAAAATGCTGTTTGAAATACACTTGATTGCAGTTTTCTTGATAGGGCAAGTAGCACTTTTGCGGGCTTCTATGTTATCCTGAATGAAGTCCGCAAGAAAGTGCTTTTGCTTAAACATATAAATAGCATGCACTTTTTAACAACCCGGCCTAGTTGAATAGCAGTTTAAGGAGGGACAGAGCAAACAGTATTTTCTCCTGAGCAACATGTGTTCCAATCTGTTTTATGTTCTTACACGGTACTGGACGGTTTTCTTCTTCATACCATTCGTGTGCGGCTGACGATATATCTCTATTGATGATATTGTGTCTTCTGATGGTCAGTGGGAGGTCATCCGTTTTCTCAATGACTTCACGTGAGACAGCCTCAGTATTGCACAGAATGAGGTATCCAAAATCGCCATCGGTTGCTTGATTGACCTAGCCCTCCCGCTCAAAAACCAGTGCATTTCTGTCTCATCTAGTTTTCTCATATCCACATGGTAACTTCTCTTGCATTACAGTGGGATAAAGACTGTTGAAGTCAAGATATGAAAGGAAAGTGTTTCTATCATGTTTTGGATTAAACTGAGGGTTCGTGTAGATGTTATTGGTGCGTACAAAACGACGCACAACACTTGTGTAGCCCCATCTCACATTTGTTTGAATGCAATGAGATATGTGTGGGCTACTAAGCATCTCTAATTCCTGCTGTGTTTTTAACAAAAAAGAGTCATAGTCAAATCCTGGCAGTCTAACATAAGTTACAATATCACACCTCCACTGGGTTTTCAAAATACCTATCAAATCTAGGAAGACATCACATAGAAGGCCAACATCCACTTTACATAAAGCAACAAATAGTCCATCAGGCTCTGACATCCAGCTACTTTCCAAACATTCTGAGCATGTTTATAATCACTTTCGGAAAGTTCTGCTTGAAGCGAATTGAAAAAATCTTCGCGGGATGGAAGACGTGTCTCAGAAAGTCGTTCCATCGAGTCCATATAGTCATAACAAAAAACCTGCTTTCCCTTGATCAATAATGGTAACGCAGGTGCTGGCACATCTTTCAACATCTGTTGTGTGCACATGGGCTCGTTCCCAGTGCTGATGAATTGGTTCGCTAAAGCCGCGAGTGAACCAGACATAAAGACATACGTGTCAATAAATCTCAAGTCATTTATGATGACTTCATGGTATTTCTGAACTGAATGTTTTGGTCTTAGTTTGATTTTCAAAGCCAGGTAGCGTTAATTCACGCGGGATTAACGTCATGTCGTAATCCGCATAATGTGCAATGAGAGTGCGCTGCAATTTGTGATTTTTTTCATTTGAAGGTTGCATCTATTACAATAAGCTTCAATGTAATTGTTTCCTGATTTTTCATGGTCATGATGTTTTACTCCTTTACCTTTTAAAACCCGTATTTACAGAGAAGACAGTGAGTTTGTTCATTGTGACGTGCCGTATCTTCATCGGTCATATTGATTTTATTGTAGCCTTTAGAAAATTTTAGCTTCTTCCAGGAGTGTGGGTTCAGCTAATGTAAGTTCGTTCTATATACAAAACAGTGCGAACGAGGGAAGAAAATATTTGGATTTGTTGTTAACTAATAAAGAGGACATAATAAGCAACATTGAGGTTGGGGTTCATTAGGTAACAGTGATCATAAGGAAATTAAATTTAATATTAAATGGGAGGATAGAGTCAGCAGAAACAAGGCTTAATACCTGACTTCAGGAAGGCGGGCTTCGATGGTTTAAGAAAGTAACTGCAAAGG
This sequence comes from Eriocheir sinensis, assembly GCF_024679095.1. Taxonomy (NCBI): domain Eukaryota; kingdom Metazoa; phylum Arthropoda; class Malacostraca; order Decapoda; family Varunidae; genus Eriocheir; species Eriocheir sinensis. The sequence continues at coordinate 18,383,316 of NC_066536.1, forward strand.
CTTAAGAGAGTAAGATCAGAAGTAGCTGAGAGCTTAAACCATAGGGTTCGTTATGTTGGGAGTATAGAACGTAAGAGTTCCTTTTTCCTGGAGTTCACCATTGGAATACGCGTTCATCTGGGAGGCTCTCCAACAATGTTTGAGCGAAACTGTAGGGATTCAGGAGTATTTAAACCCTAATCAACAAGAAGATATCCATAAG
>NC_066536.1:18388517-18458517 GCF_024679095.1 Eriocheir sinensis
AAAGGAATAGGAAATAGGAAATGGAAAAAAGAAAAACGGAAAAGGGAATAATAAAAAAGAAGGAAATAGCATGTACGTCCATATTTCGCCTTTTTCTGGTATATTTATTTTTACAGTTTTGCTTTACATCCTTATTATTTTTTTTATGTGTTATTCTCACGGGGAGGGAGAAGAAAAAAAAAAGAAAGGGAAAAAGGATAAAATAACCTCTACATCCATATTTCGCTTTTCCTATATATTTTTACATCCTTTTCCCATATTCCCTTATCATCAGATCTGTATTTTATTCTCAGAGTGAAATGTTCGGGGAGAGAAAAATGTAAACAGTAATAAGCCAAGTAAGAGGTTTAACAAGTGCCGTTCCATCCTCAATGTGCTTTCCTTTTCCCTCGAAGTTCTTTATAAGCCTTAAAGTGCGCCCCAGTGTGTTACGAACTGAGTGAGCAAATCAACAAACACTCTGATACATTAACCAGTAGCAGAGGAAGGCGGGCATCTTTCTGTGCTATTTCCATCACCAGAAATTAGTCATCCACATCAGGAAGAAAGAGGAAAGGAGGCAGAAAGGTGTGATGTGTCAGCGGTTCAAACACAACACCCAGTCGGCGGTGGGTGGGTGGTCAGCGTGCGAGCGTGGTGCGCCCGGGGACCTAGGTTTGAGTCCCACACACATCACAAACAACCACAAACAACCTCTAAGTGTTTGTATGACGTCACCCTTTCTTCCTAGAGAGAGAGAGAGAGAGAGGGAGAGAGAGAGAGAGAGAGCATTTGCATATATCTACATAGAAATACAGACCACACAGAGCCTTTGATCAGCGGGCGGTGGTCTGTCCACAAACCTAATTAGAAATGATGTTTGCCAGCTTGTCCGGCCTCGTGGATGTCAACGTCACCCTGGCAGAGACGGAAGGAGGCTCTTATAGGTTGCGGTTGGTATTGTTTGACGCTTGCGCCTCTCACGTCTGGGATTTCCAAAGGCCAAAAGAGATCAGTCGGGTTCTAATGAGTGGTATTTTAGGTTCACGGTACAGAAGGACCAAACTACCACCAGAAAAAGAGAGAGAGAGAGAGAGAGAGAGAGAGAGAGAGAGAGAGAGAGAGAGAGAGAGAGAGAGAGAGTGAGAGAGAGAGAGAGAGAGAGAGAGAGAGAGAGAGAGAGAGAGAGAGAGAGAGAGAGAGAGAGAGAGAGAGAGAGAGAGAGAGAGAGAGAGAGAGAGAGAGAGAGAGAGAGAGAGAGAGAGAGAGAGAGAGAGAGAGAGAGAGAGAGAGAGAGAGAGAGAGAGAGAGAGAGAGAGAGAGAGAGAGAGAGAGAGAGAGAGAGAGAGAGAGAGACTGAGGCCCCCCACCAGCAACAGCAAATTGCCTGGGCAGGACAGTCAGGCTATCCTGGGGCAAAATATTGCTGTGTGTGCAGCTACTCTGTCCGTGTGAAGCCCTCCACGGCCTGCAGCCAGCCAGACTGTCCAAACCTGGCCTGCGCAGACTGCTTCAATGATGGCCCTTTCTGCTGCTCCACGACTGAGGGACTGAGGCGAGCAGCCGGCATTCCTCACCCCGTCACCTACGCGGCCGCTGAAGATACACCGCCCAACACGCCAGCAGCCCCCCAGCCCGACCCGCTCGCCCCACAACCACCAATTGAAACGGAGGACAGCGCCGTCAGGAGGATCTTCTCTCAACCCGCCTGAAGGCCTTGTTGACATCATTCTCCGACTAAGGAATGAGGTACACGGCCTTAAGTGCATTGTGGAGACATATCGGGCGCGGAGTGAAAGAACGAGGAAACAAAGAGAAGCCTTGGTTGAAACCGTCAGCTCCATGGACTCCCTGGCACAAGTTGAACAGGAAACCCCCATCCCTCCCCCCACCACACAAGCCACAAGTGCCCTGCCAAGTAAAATTGACCAGGACTGGCAGGAGGTGTGCTCCTCCCACCCCAGGTGGCGCGGCTGGTGGGAATCAGGGAAGCCTAGAGCACTGAGGAAGGTGACTCACGACCCCCCAGAAGACGCCGAGACAGCCCCACCCCCTCGCCGCCGGCCGGGCCAACCCACCCAGGCCACACAGACCCCCCCGCCCTCTGTCAGAAACAGAAACCCCCCCTCTCCCAGCCGATCCACTCCTCCTACCCCCTCCCGTCCTCCCCGCCACCATCACCACTACAACCGAGGACGCGGAGACACACCACGGCACACACACCATCGCCCCCAACCCCTCTGGACTCAGGCCTCACCACCCTTCTGTGGCAGGTGCCGTCAGCGCGGCCACACAGTTAATCACTGCTCTGAGACCATCTGCGACTTCTGTGGCCGACGTGGGCACCTCGCTGACCAGTGTCGCAAGAGGCAGGCAGAAGCAAAGCGAAGTCTAGAGTGTGCGTATTGCCAGCGGCGAGGACACACCGATGACGAGTGTTACGCTCGAGCCGCCGACATCAGACAGGAACGACTGCTTCGAGCAATCCTGTCTGAACACCAGCCACCCATCACCCAGCCTGCTCCCTACCAGCAAGCGGTGCACGCCCCGCCCTACCCATCCTGGCCTCATCCCCCGCACACTCCCCTTCCGCTGATCCGATAAGGCGATACGGACACCAGCGGCCTCAAGATTCTGTCCGCCAACGTACGAGGCTTTAGGACCAACATCGGGGAGCTGACACACGCCTTCGTCCTCAGGCACCACATCGACATAGTGGTGACAGTGGAGACCTTCCTGGACGACACATGTGCCACCACCTGTGATAAGATCCCCGGGTACTCGCACTGGGCCAGACGAGACCGCCACACAGGACAGGGGGGAGGCATTGCTGTTTGCCACCGAAACGGCCTGCAGATGGACGCCCTCACCACAGACACTCCCTGGAAATGGAGATGATGTTCCTCCGCATCATTCTCGAGGACAGGAGCGCTCTGCTACCTGTGCCATGTACCGGCCACAGTGGCAAGGCAGCGCTCCCTCACCTACCTCACAGAGCACCTGACGACCTTATGGCTGCCCACAGCTGTCAGTACGCGATGGTTGTGGGCGACCAAAATCAACACCTGGTGGCGAGGGACTTCACCGAGCTCACAGCGGTGCATGGATTGCACAACCATGTTGAGTTCCCTGACACATCAGCGAGGAGGCTCCCTGGACCCTGTGCTCACAGACCTGCCGAGTGACTGCGTGCTGTGCTGCCCACTAGACCGTGTGGGCAGTTCCGACCACAATGCCATACTCACCACCATCAGCCTGGCCCCAGCGCGTGAAGAGGAACACCAGCGAGTCATCTGGCTGTGGGACCGCGCGGACTGGACGGCTGCAAGGCAGGCCCTGGCAGCGACTGCTTGGGGCACAGTCCTTAACGGTGACCCACAACATGACGTCTCCGCCCTCACCACTGTCCTCAATACCGTCCAGCAGCAACACGTCCCCACCGCACCTACTCATCCAGCCCAAAAGACCAGCCTTGGTTCGGGTACAGGTGCCGTATTGCAGCCGAAAGGAAATACAAGGCTTGGACAAGATATAAAGACACCCCACGCAGGAAAATAAGGCCCAACACAGACGAGCCTGCAAAATATGACGAGGACAGCAAAGTGGGCAAAAGAAAGGTGGGACGCCGACAGGAGGAGAAAGCTGTCCTCTAACCAAACCGACCTGAAACAGTGGTGGGGGCTGGTGAAGGAACAGCAAGGCATACCCCCAGGAACGTATCCCGCCCCTGAGGAAACCTGACGGAGACCTGGCCATCACCAGCCGGGAAAAGGCTGACCTGCTGGCCTGTCACTTCAGTCAAAAGATGACAACCCAGGAGCCAGACAGGCAGCCGCCCACCCTCCCCAACTCATCGCCTCAAGACTAGAGAATGTGCTAATCTCTGAGGACGCTGTCAGGAGACATCTGAGGGCGTCAACACCAGGAAGGCGCCAGGCCCTGACAGCGTGAGTCCATACTTACTGCGGCGATGCTCCGATGAGCTCACCAGCCCCTCGCCCAGATCTTCCGGCGATGCCTGCGGAGCGGGGTGGCCTGCACAGTGGAAGGAGGCCAGAGTCACACCTGTACACAAGAAAAATCCAGGTCCGAGCCAGGCAATTACAGGCCAATATCACTCCTCCCAATCATCAGCAAGATATTTGAGAGGATCATCGGGGAGCAATTGACATCCTTCCTCGAGGAAAACCACCTGCAGTCACCGAAGCAGTTTGGTTTTCGGAAGGCCGCTCTACCTCAGACCTCCTCCTTCTCCTCTCAAAGTCCTGGCATGACGCCCTTGATGACGGCCACCCCTCTCGTGATTGCCCTGGATATAGCTGGCGCGTTCGACTCCGTTTGGCACCGCGGTCTGACGGCGAAGCTACAGCAACTAGGCATCACGGGGACCTGCTGCGCCTGCTCTCAAACTACCTGTTAGGCAGGAGCCCACGTAGCAGTCAACGGAAGCACCTCGACCAGCTTCCCGGTGGAGGCCTCCGTTCCACAGGGGTCCGTCCTTGGACCTATTCTGTGGAACATATACTTAACGACCTCCTGCAAACCATCACGGCAGCAAGCGCTTACGCCGACGACTGCACCCTCTCCAGAACATACAAGAGGGAGGAAGCCCAGGACGTGATAGAGTCCGTCAACAGACAGTTGGCAGACATAATGGCCTGTGTAAAGAGGTGGCAAGTCAGGTTTGCCCTGACAAAACCCAGGCCATGGTAATATCACGTTCTCGGAGGACGCGAGGCAACTCCACGGCAGACTGAGATTCGGGAACGACACCATCACTCTGCAGTCCAGATACGACATCCTGGGCGTGGAGGTGGACTCCCAGCTGCGGTTTGACCGTCACCTTGAAAGGGTGGCGCAAAAGCCTCCCAGAAGGTGAACCTCCTGCGCCGCATGAAGAACCTCCTCGATGCTGAAGGCCTGAACACCCTCTATAAGGCACAAGTCCGTCCAGTGATGGAGTATGCACCGCTGACCTGGATGGCCAGCGCCCGCTGCCACCTCAACCTGCTAGACAAGGTGCAGAGGAGGGCTGAACGCCTCATCAACGGCACCCAGCACCACCGACCGAGCCAGTGGGAGACACAGCGACAACAACAACAACAACACCCACACGAAGGAAGGGCAAGACCAGCCACGAACCAGCTGAATAGCCTGGAGCACCGTCGCCGCGTCGCTGCCCTGACGGTGCTACAAGGCACAAGTGGGCCTAGTGCCCCACCTGACGGACCTGAGGGCTACCTGGAGGAGGTCTGAGCGCAGCACGAGAACGGTGCTGAGCAACGCCTCCTCCTGGAAGTGCCAATGGCCCGCTCCAGCACCCACCAACGTGCCTTCTCCATCGCAGCGGTGGTGTGGTGGAACAACCTCACTGCTGATGTGGATGTGACACAACTGTCCACTCAGCAGATGAAGGTTGCGTCCCACAGGTGGCTACTCCAACACCCACCGTAAACATGTATATATATAATTGTATAATATATTGTATAATAATTGTATAATATAATCGGCAGAAGCTTTTAAATAGCTCCCCAACGGTCGGGGGAACTTTAGCATAGACAAATAATACTGCCATGTACTAATGTACTGAACATGTTTAAATAAAAAAAAAAAAAGAGAGAGAGAGAGAGAGAGAGAGAGAGAGAGAGAGAGAGAGAGAGAGAGAGAGAGAGAGAGAGAGAGAGAGAGAGAGAGAGAGAGAGAGAGAGAGAGAGAGAGAGAGAGAGAAAACAAACCTATAAAAACCCTACAATACACACGTCCACCACTAATGGCCGGCCGTATAAGAGGGAATCGGCGGAGTGTATGTTTCCGTGTATGGGAGTCACGCCGATTGGGTTACGACCTCTAACCCCCCGCACCCCCCCACAGCCACCCACACCACCACCACTCCACATGCAAACAAACTAAGGAAAGGTGGCCCCGATCATCACACTCCCCTCGCAGGGCCCAATTAGCCACACTTTTCGCCCCGCCTAAACACCTCGGCCCCACAAAGGAGCGCCAGCCACCTCGCCCCTGAAACACCCGTGCCCCCATTACGCGTCTCGGGTGTGGCCGCTTATTAAATCTTTATGGCGTGGCGTGAGCGGCCGCGGCGGTGGCTCTGAGGCGGCGGCGGTGGCGACGTGACTTTTTTATTTTTTTTACGTTTCTACCAATAGCTCCGGTAGGCTTTCTTGGATGGGGACTAACGGTCATCGCAGGCAAGTGTTTAAAGAGGCGCCATCTTGCTAGGCCACTCGGGGGTAACTGAAACATCCCAGCTGCGGCGGCGGACAGGACTCGAACCCCCGTCCTCCTGGAAGCGGCGCCGGCATGCTAACCTTTCAGCCACCGTGGTGATGGTGGTGGCGAGGCGGTGGCGCTGTTACCAAAATGTTGCCTAACCTCACCTCGCCCCGCCCAGCCCCGCACCGCCGATAAAGTTGTGTCGGCCGTGACTCAGCGGCTGTGTCGTGGTTAGGAGGGATTTATCGCGCGTCGCTCAGCCCTAATGTGCACCGTCGGGCCGGTGATACAAAGTAATTAGCCAGGTATCGCCGAGGAAACAGGTGGCTGCCCCTAAAGCGTGAGGTTAACGAGGTAACACAGGATGATTTGCTGTATTAAGTTCATAAATCGCCAGACCTTTTGTGGGTAACGCCCGCTCGCCCTCCCGTCCCACCCGTCCCCTCCCTTCCCTGCCTCGTCCCCGCCAGTCTCCACTCATCCCCGCCAGTCCCAACCCGTCCCTGCCCGTCCTTGCCCGTCCCCGCCGGTCCCGTCGCTATTGTGGTCCATAAAATAGCAGTAAAAGATACATACAAGATAATCCAAGCTACTCAGAACATTAAATCCCAAAAATAGATCACTAGCATAGTCTCTTTTGGATTAACTAAAACTCCAACGTGACATGACAGTGTTAGAGCGGTCGAGAAACTGCCATCTATCACATAATACTAAGTAGTGTGTCTGCATGTGTATGTGTGTGTTAGGGGTGCGTGTGTGTGTGTGTGGGGGGGGGGGGGGAGGTGAGGGTGTGGATGTGCGAGTGTATCGTCCCTCTAATCTCCTCAGACAACCAAGTAAGTGAGGAGCCGCTATAGACGCCACGAACACTGATAACTTAAGTGCGTGTGGTGATGTGTGTGTGTGTGTGTGTGTGTGTGTGTGTCTAGCTTGTATATAGACGATGCAGGTTCCTGTCTTCTTAAGTGGATGAGACAGAAGGGGAGTCACGCATGAAGGAAGGAAGGTGAGTGAGTGTAGGAGAGAGTAAGGAGGTGAGGGAGATCGAGGGAGGAATAAATATGAGTAAATGATTTGAGTACGACAGTGAGTGCGTGAGTGAGAACAGTCAGGATATTGTGTGCACATGTTCGACCTCTGCTTTTCATTTCCTTGGTAACCCTACGTCCATAACTCTTCCTCCTCCTCTTCCTCCTCCTCCTCTTTCCTTCCCTTCATGCACAGTTGCACAGTTGCTCTTCCTCCCTTATCCCTACTCTTCCATCTCTCCTCTCTCCTCCCTTCCCTTCCAGACACTTTACCATCAACTCTTCCTCCTTCCTTCCTCTCTCTCCTCTCGTCAGATCGCTTATGTGCTCTTTCTCCTCCCCTGCACCTTCCTCCTTGTTCTTCCTCCCTCCCTCTCTCTCCCTCCCTCCATCTCTCCCCTCGTATATGCACTTTCTCCTCCCCTGCACCTTCCTCCTTCTCCCTCCCTCCATAGACCGCTCCTCCCTCCACCCTCGTCTCTGTCCCTCCCTCCTTCCCTTTCCTCCTCGGGGGATGGAATGGTTGCGGCATTAGTGTTTCCGTGCGGCTGACCACAGGGTAGTCAGGTGTCATGTGGCCAAATATCACAGTCATATTTACCGGCGGAACAGAGGTGACCCGATGCCTGTTATATCCACCGCCGCGGACAGTTGCCTCGGAAGGTCCATTACACGCAAGAGCCGCCTGTCAGGACCGTCTGGCATAAGCAGTTCCCGCGGGTTTGCGTTGAGGCGTCCGGGCACCGACGTCAACGCGGAGGTGTCACTTGCAATGCAGCCGCACCCTTGTTATTGTTGCCGCGTTGCAATGCATCTGATCATCTGCAGTTGATGGCCCAATGGTCCCGGTGAGGCCGCGCTAATGGTCGTTAGAGCAGGATTGTATTGAGACTTAATAGATGGTTTGGTGGGGAGTGGGCGGCCCGTGAAATATAAGAGGGAAGCATAATGGATGGAGGGCGCTGGCTGGCTGCAGTTAGAGGAAGGAGAGATGCAGTTCCTGGCTTTATCAGGCGGAATGATGCTGCGTTTGGAGAGAGATATATGTGGAGGGGGAGAGCGCGCGCCTGGGAAAGTTGAGATAAATGAAAAATAAAGGAGATTGGAAGCGGGAAACGGCAAGTCGGGAAGGGAAAATCGGGAATCAGAGAGAATAAACAAATGTGTGATGAGGAAGAAAAGAAGCGAGATAAAACGCATAATATAGAAGTTAAATGAGAATGCATGATAGATAAAAAATAAAGAAGGTTGGACGCGGGAAATTAATGGAAAGTCAGCGCAGGAAAATCAGGAACGTTACAGAAGTGAACAAGCAAATGTGTGAAGATGAAGAACAAAAAAACGAAATAAATAACCCGCGTAATATATCGAAAGCGGCAAACGTCATACAGGAGTTAAATAAGAATGATAAGTGAAAAAAAGAAAGTCGAGAGGGGAAAATCAGAGACTAAACTTACCCCGCCAAGAAGTGAATAAACAAGTGCGTTTGAAAAGAAAAACATGAAAACAAAATAAAAAGCGTTATATAAAAGTTAGATAAGAATGAAAAATGAAAAATAGAGGAGACTGGACGATGGAAAAGAAAAGAAAGTCGGTGCAGGAAAATCAGGAACGTTACAGAAGTGAATAAACAAATACGTGTGAGGATGAAGAACAAGAAAACGAAATAAATAAAAAAAAACGCGTGATATATCGAAGCGGCAAACGTCATACATGTAGGAGTTAAATAAGAATGATAGATGGAAAAAAAAGTCGGGAAGGGAAAATCAATGAAGTTACAGCACGCAGAAGTGAATAAACAAATGCCTGTGAAGAGGAAAACAAGAAAATAAAATAAAACGCGTTATATAGAAGTTAGATAAGAACGATAAATGAAAAATAGAGGAGATTGGACGCAGGAAATGAACAGTAGGTCGGGAAGGAAAATCAGAAAGTGAATAAACTGAAAAAAAAAAACAAATGTGTGAAGAGTTAGACAAAGAAACGGAAATAAAACCAGTGATATATCGAGGCGGCAAACGTCATATAGTAGTTACTGTGGCCCGCTATGAACCAAGGGACATTAATCTTGAGGAAAAAGGATAGCAGTAAGATGTAGGGGGAGGGAAGGAAAGATCGCAATAAATTTCTCCTTTATCCCGAAAACCGAAAAAAGAAAGAAAGACGTGAAGGTGGAAGAAGGGAGGAGGAGGAGGAGGAGGAGGAGGAGGAGGAGGAGGAGGAGGAGGGTAGAAAAAAGGTTAATAAACTTTATTTATTATACGGACGAGAGGGAATAAGCGTGACAGAGAGAGATGATTATTGACGCAGATTAAAAGAAACGCAGATGACACTGACTGATAGAGGAGGAGGAGGAGGAGGAGGAGGCGACTGAGGTGCAGAAGGAGGATGGAGATAGGAAGGAGAGGAGTAGGAGGTGCAGAGAAGGAGGAAAGAAGAAGAGGAGGAAGAAGAGACGGTCACTTTGGCGCCACTAACCAACTCTGTACTGGAATTATACTTTTTTTTTTTTTTTGCATTTTTCTCTTCCCTTTCAACACGGACTGAGATGGAGTGACTGACGGCGATAATGACAGACAGAGAAAAAGATACACACAGAGGCAGACACAGAGACAGACAGACACTCCATCAATCAATTTATTTCGTTTTTCTTCCTAATCGTCTTCCTCCTCCTTTTCGTCTTCCTCTTCCTCTTCCTCTTCGTCTCCCTTTCTTTTCCTCTTCTCCTACATTCTCCACCTCCCAGTTTCCTCTATGCTCTCTCTTTTCTATTTCCTTACCAAACACCCGTACAGGACTCACACAACAATATTAACCCATCATCTTATTCTATCTAACTCAACCACTCCACAACACAGACTTATACACACATACATAACGTCAAACCCTTCTCCTATTCTATCCATTCACCCATCTATCGGCAACTGACTAACTGGAACCGTATGTGTGTGTGTGTGTGTGTGTGTGTGTGTCTCTCTGTGTGTATGTGTCGCGCCCTCTGACTAACGCAGCTTCCCATTACGCGCTGATCACGGGACGCCTCGCTGGTGGGGTTGGACGGGGCCGAGTGAGGCTTTGGGGGAGGGATTAAACCGAGATCACAGACTGGAAGGGAGGAACCATGACTGACACTGGCCCTGTAATTACCCTGCCTCCATTACAACGGGAACAACGGCCTGCTTGGAGAGGAGGAGGGGGAGGAGAGAGAGGAGAGGTGAGGAGAGGGATGGAGAGGAGAGGAAAAGAAAAGAAAGAGCAGGAAAGGAAAGGATAGGAAGGGAAAGGAGATGAGAGGAGAGATAGATGTATAGGAGAGACAACTAAGAGAAAGCAAAAAGAGAGAAAGAAAAGAGAAAGGAGGGAAACAAAGAGAAGAAAGAGAAAAAGAGAAAAAGAGAAAAACGAAAAAGAGAAAAAATGAGACAAAACGGAAAAAAAATACAGAAAAAGAAGAGAAAGAGAAAAACGAGAAGAAACGGAAAGGAGATAGAAAGAGAAGAGAAAGATAAAAAAAAGAGGAAGAAGAGAGAGAGAGAGAGAGAGGAGACGAGAGGTGGAGTGGGCTTAGGAGGGCTTTTGGGTGGAGTGAAGTGAAGTGAAGAGGAGAAGAGGAAAAAGAAGAGGAAGAAGAGGAATGTCGAGGGTGCGTGCAAAGGAAGGGTTCGTGTTGCTAGGTGGAAACAACGTATATGGGGCGAAGAGGAGGTCGAGGAGGAGGAGGAGGTGAAGGAGGAGGAGGAGGAGGAGGAGGAGGAGAGAAGTAGGTTTTTTGGAAAGTAGGTAAAGTGGAGAGAGAGAGAGAGAGAGAGAGAGAGAGAGAGAGAGAGAGAGAGAGAGAGAGAGAGAGAGAGAGAGAGAGAGAGAGAGAGAGAGAGAGAGAGAGAGAGAGAGAGAGAGAGAGAGAGAGAGAGAGAGAGAGAGAGAGAGAGAGAAATCATATTTGTTTATGACAGAAAAAAAAAGACTGAAGAGGAAAAAGAAAAAAATAGGAAAAGACAGAAAAAGAAAAGAAAAGTGATAAGCAAGAAAAAGAGAGAAAGAGAAAAAAAAAAGAGGAAGGAGGTTTCAGAAAGGGCAGGTGTCAGGTGAGTTTGGGGAAGGTTAATAACATGATGTACTTTAATCTGTCTATCAACCCCCCTCCTCCTCCTCCTCCTCCTCCTCCTCCATACTGTTTACCCAGCCGCCTGGAAAAAACTTGTCACGTTGATTATGAGTGAAAAATGTCGATTATCACTTTGCCCTTATTGAGTGAAAAAAGAGAGAGGGAGGGAGGGAGAGAGGGAAGGGGAGGGAGAAAGGAGGGAGGCATCTATAGGGAAAAGGTGGGGAGGAAAAGGGGGAGGGAGATGAAGAGAAAGGGAGTTATGTCACAATACAGAGAGATGTGAGAGAGGAGGAAGAGGAGGAAGAGAAAGGGGAGGAGGGAATGTGTTTGATATCATTAGGTAGAGGAGGAAAGAAGAAAGAGGAAGAAACGGTAACTGAGAAGTGAGGATGGGAGGAGGAGGAGGAGGAGGAGGAGGAGGAGGAGGAGGAAGAGGAGGAGGAAGAAGAAAGCAGTATATAGATTTAGATACCACAGAGATACCCAATGAAAGAAATGGAAGGAGGGAGAGAGAGAAAGAGAAAATTATGAGAGGAGAGGAGGGGAGGGAAGGGAGGAAGAAAAACGAAGATAAAGATGAGAGAAAATGAAAAGAAATAAATAAAAAGGAGAAAAAAAAGGGAAAGGAGAAAAATAAAGTCGAAAACGAAGAAGAGAAGGATGGGAAGGGAGGGAAAGGAAGAAGAGGAGGGAGGGAGGATGGAATAAAAATGATAAAAAAAACACGAAATTAGAACAAACAATAAAATAAAAAAACGAGGGAAAAAAAAGAAGAAAGGGCGTAAAGAAGGGAAAAGAAGGGAAGGGAACGAGAGAAGAGGAGGAGGGGAGGGAGGGGGTGCAAGGTAGGCAATACAAGGGGTAGATACGATCAGTCCCTCTCGGAAGCAATCAGACTAAAAAATCATAAAAAATCAAATTAATATCTTATCGAGGGAACATTTAGGCGTGCGATGAGCCCGAGGGGAGAGGCAGTAGCGGGGAGGGAGTTGCTGCCCATCTAAAAAATTACCTGATGTAGGGAGAGATAGAGAGATAGATAGAGAGATAGGGAGTGAGAGAGAGAGAGAGAGAGAGATATACAGATTCAGTGAGTGTGTGATTGTGTGTGTGTGTGTGTGTGTGTGTGTGTGTGTGTGTGTGTGTGTGTGTGTGTGTGTGTGTGTGTGTGTGTGTGTGTGTGTGTGTGTGTGTTTGCTTTTTTCGAGTGTTTGTATGTGTTTATTTGTGTGTGTATGTGTTAACTTGTTTCCCTGTTTGTTTTTGTATATTTGTGAGTGTTTGTGAGTGTTTGTGAGGGGGGAGGGGGGGAGCGCTCGTGTGTTTGTTAAGGTGAGTGTTAGTGTGTACATGTGTTTGTGGGTGTTTGTGGGTGTTTGCGTGTGTATGTATGTATGTATGTATGGATGGATTGATATCAGTTAAATTATTATCATTATTATGTACATATTTTTGTGGTGGTCAATTAACTATCAATCTATCTATCTATTTATCTATGTGTGGATGGATGGATGGATGGATGTGTGATTGCTTACTTGTCCCTCTTTTTAACATACGCCGGAAGGACACATCACCTAACCCAGCAAACCCACGCTGCTCACACGCCACCAATGACCTCAATTTTTTCCTCACGCGCTGCCCTCTACCGTGACCCGCCGTAGCCTCCTCACAACCAGGTCTCCGGGGCTCGCACCTGGCCGCGGCGAGCCTCCGGGGGGGCCGAATTAATTACCTGTGATGATACACCTGTCGCGGGCCCGGCTACAAAATTACAATTATAACATCCCCGCGGGCAGGTAGACTTAATTAGTGGTGTCCCAGGTGAGCTGACGGAGACGCAGGCTCCTGGCGACATCGAAAGGTTAGGGAGGGAGGGAGGAAAGGGGGAGGGAGAGAGAGGGAGGGAGGGAAAGAGGGAGGGAGGGAGAGAGAGAGAAAGGAGAGAAAGATTGAGATAGGACAAACAAAGAAGAAGGTTATGTGAGGGAGAGAAAGGAGAAGGAGCAGAGAAAGGAAAGGAAAGTGGAGAGAGAGACAGACTGATACATAGAGAAAGAGAAAAAAATAAAGAAAGAAAGAAAGAAAGAAAGAAAGAAGAAAGAAAGAAAGAAAGAAAAAGAAAAAAGAGAAGAGAGAGAGAGAGAGAGAGAGAGAGAGAGAGAGAGAGAGAGAGAGAGAGAGAGAGAGAGAGAGAGAGAGAGAGAGAGAGAGAGAGAGAAGGAGCCGCCCATTAAGAGATTATTAAACATGATATCTCAACATCCGCTCAACAATGTGACGTTAATGTTAATGAATCTCCTTCTCTCTTCTCTTTTTCCTTTTCTTTTCTTTTATATCATTTTCTTTTATTTTATTTTACGTTATTTTATTTTCCTTACTTTTCCTTTCTTCTCTTTCCTTTCTTCTTTTCTCCTTTTTTATCTTTTTTTCTTTTTCTTTCTCTTCATGTTTCTCACTCCCTCTCTCCCTCTCTCCCTCCAACTTACCCTCCTTCTCCCCCTCCTCTTCCTCTCCTCCCCCTCCCCCTCCCACACACGTTTTCCACAGCGCTGTTTGTCTTGGCGTTGTGGCGCAAACTTGTTGTATTTGGCGAATTATGGTTCGCTGGACGTAATTATGTAGTGAAATTTGTGTCAATATTTGGCGCGCGGAGGACCCGGCGATGATGGGGTTGCGATGTCGAGCCGAGAGGGGAAACGATAGGGAGACGATATTAATCCAGGGTTTGTGCATTGGCGGGCGATTGGGGCTTGAGGGGAGGCAGGGAGGCATTGTGATCCAGCCAGCCAGCCATGCGTTAAATAGAGAGAGAGTCGGGACCACTTCTCCGGGGCCATATAGAGATGCATTTCATATTAGTAACTAACCCGCGATGGAATTTGAGAAACCTTCCCTCCCTTGATCTTGGTGAAGGAAGGGTGCATGGTGAGAGGTGAGTTTTAAGGGTGGTGGTGGTGGTGGTGGTGGTGATGGTTTTGGGGATATGAGAAATGATGGTGATGGTGTTGGGTCGAGGTGGAGGTGAGGGGTGATTGTGGTGGTGATGGTAGGAGTCAGTGGGGTGAGGGGTGGTGATGATGAGGGGTGGTGAGGGGTGATGATGGTGGTGATGAGGGGTCCGAGTGGTGATAGGGTGGTGGTGGTGGTGGTGAGGGGAGGGGGGGAGAGGGGACAGCTGCACCCCGGGGTTATTTGGGCGCCACGAGGTAACCCAACCCGACGTGTCCTTCCCCTGGGTGGTAATTAGGAGGAGGAAGAGGAGGAAGAGGAGGAGGAAGGGTAGGAAGATAAAGGGGAGGACAGAGAGGGCGGTGCTGGTGGTGATGGTGATGATGGTGTTCTGTCTATTAGTGAGGAAAAATCTATCATTACCCTCAACAGCGATTATGATATTTATCCTCCTTGACGAGAAATTGTGTTTACCGAATACACACACACACGCACACACACGCCCCGAGGCTCCGTGGTGGTGGTGGCGGTGGTGGTGATTGTTGACTCAGTACCTCTCATAATTACTTCAAATATATTAACAGGTTTCACAAAATACATAAAGCAATATACAAATCAACACACGTCTGGTTCCACTTCACTGAGCAGAACGAGTTGTCAAAGGGGTTTAGGAGAACGACTTCGATTTAGGGACCAACCGAGGTATTAGTTATAGAAATCGCGACAGTGTACGAGGTTCTATTTATTTCTTGAAGCGTATGCAAATAAA
The DNA here is from genome assembly GCF_024679095.1 of Eriocheir sinensis. Classification (NCBI taxonomy): domain Eukaryota; kingdom Metazoa; phylum Arthropoda; class Malacostraca; order Decapoda; family Varunidae; genus Eriocheir; species Eriocheir sinensis. The sequence continues at coordinate 18,403,582 of NC_066536.1, forward strand.
AACGCTGATGCTGCCGTCAAGTCATATTTCCAGTCTTTGTGTGAGTCTTCGCCTGAATCAATCGTGCAATCTCGGCCCCTTTGATGAGGCACAGATAGAAAGTCGCTGAGTCCACGGATAAAAATAATGACAAAAAAGAAGTTATGTGACGAAAAACTTCAGAAACATATCGAAACGGTTAAACTTGTACTCCTTGGCGAGGCGCGCGGCGACTTGACAATGATCTGAAGGCGATGGAAAAAAAGAGATAAAGAAGAAGGAAAAAGATGCACAAAAGAGAGAGGAAAGGAAGGATAAGAGGAGCTAGCTACTGGAGGTGAAGGAAAGAAGGAGGAGAAAGAAAGGTTGTAAGGGAAAAGATAGAAGGGACGCAGGGAAAGAGGTAGAGGGAAGGGAAGGGAAGGGAAGGGAAGGGAAACGTTTGCAGGTAAGGTTTAGAAGCAGGTCGGGACACTTCAGGCAATGGAGAGCAATTAGATGAACACACACGAGCATTTAGGAAGATAAGGAGCCATTAATTCACACACAAGAGAAGTGAGTGAGTAGACGGGCGTGAGGGAAGACTTTGGCAGCCATGTGGTTAATGCCGAAGGGATTGACGACTGCAAAATACGAGGTTGAATCGATTTATGAATGTGGTTGATGGAAGGTAAGTTTTTAAGGGTACAGAAGCTGCCTTGTGTAGGGGGAATAACCTTTAACGGGTGTCTTATAAGTTTGAATGTGTTGTTGGTGTTTTTTCTTTACTTATTTCGTATTTTTGTGGCATTTTTTAATATTCTATGCTATTTATACTATTCTAAACACCTTATCACACAAACTACCTTCCTCTCTTTTTTTCTCGCACATTTTTCTTTCCTATAAAACCTCCCTAAGCATATTTTCTTACTCCTGTGTTCTTGGTGATATTGTCCTATTTTTTTCGATTTTTTTTTTATCCTATGCTGCACTGACCCTTCTACACACCTTATCACTTAATCTAACTTCCTCTCTCGTACATTTTTCATTCTAACAAGCCCTCCCAAAGGACGTTATTCACAGCTTCTCTATTATAGTCCTCGATTCCAGGCCCTCAACCTCCTAAACTGTATCTCTCCTTGATCTTTGACTTCATAATCACTTTTTTCACACCCACACAATCATCACCACGTCCATCTCGAATAACTGCCTCCAGCCTCACGCCTCCGACACCCACCTCTCTCTCTCTTTTTCGTTCTTTTTCTCTCTCTCTCTCCCTCTGTAATGCTCTCCCTTCCTCACGCCTCATTCCAATCTTATTTTTCTATCACTAAAACAGCCCTGGTAATGCTTTCTCAGTTCCCCCTTTCCCTCTCCTTCTCTCTCCCTCTTTTTCAATGATATTCTGCCATTTTCAACCCTATCCTTAACTCTTTTACTTTCTCTACCTCATCCCTGTCCCTCCCTCTCCCTTCCCACCTCTCTCTTCCCTTGCTTTCTCTCCTTCCGTCAGACTCACACCCACCCTCTCTCTCTTCCTATTGCACCAACCCTTTCAACCTTATCCCAATATGTACTACCTTTTTTTCTCATTAGTACTTCATCCCTGTCCCTCTCTCCCTTCCTTCCTCTCTCCCTCAGATTCACACCCACCCTTTCCTCCCTCTCTCCGTCAGCCTCACACCCTTCCTCCCTCCCTCCCTCCTCCGCCTGGCTTGTGTCACCGCCCTGCTCCTCTTCGCGCCCTGCTGCTGCTGCTGCCGACGAAGGGAAAAAAAATCTCAGCCCAAAGTGACGCCTGGGAGAGGGAGGGCGAGACTTCATTTCCGCCGCGATCAAAAACTCGCCCTAATTGGCCCGCCTGCCATTACGCAAATAGGTCTGTCTGCCTCGTCCTCGCGGCCCCAGACTCAGCCAATTATAACCAAGGGATAATGACGCCGGGCTGCCGCTGCTCGTCCTGGGGCTGGCGGCGGCGGGTTTGGGTGGCGGTGTTCAAGGTGACTATAGGAACGGGCGTGCATGGAAATATGTCTGAACTGGGAAGCAATTGGGGTTTGAAAAGGTTTCTCAGGAGACTATATACAGTAAGGGCCAAACTTTCTTCCTCTTGGATGGGGCGGTGTTCGGGGAGACTATAGGAGCGGGAGTGGACATATAGTCCGAACCGGGAAGCGATTGGGGTCTAAAAACGTTTCTCAGGAGACTATAATGAGGGCTGAACTTTCTTCCTCTTGAATGGGACGGTTTTCGAGGAGACTATAGGAGCGGGAGTGGAAATGTCCGAACCGGGAAGCGATTGGGGTCTAAAAACGTTTCTCAGGAGACTATAATGAGGGCTGAACTTTCTTCCTCTTGAATGGGACGGTTTTCGAGGAGACTGTAGGAGCGGGAGTGGAAATGTCTGAACCGGGAAGCGACTGGATCTTAAAAATGTTTCTCAGGAGACTATAATGAGAGCTGAACTTTCTTCCTCTTGAACGGGACGGTTTTCGAGGAGACTGTAGGAGCGGGAGTGGAAATATAGTCTGAACCGGGAAGCGAGTGGGGTCTAAAAACGTTTCTCAGGAGACTCTATAGCAAGGGGCGAACTTCCTTCTTCTTGGATGGGGCAGTTTTCCAGGTGAGTATATATAGTAACGGGGGTGGAAGTATGTCTCAATTTGGAAGCAACTGGGATTCAAAAAGGGTTCCTATGACTATGGTAAGGGAGGGACATGAGTCTGGGCAGAGCAGCGACTGAGGTTCCAAAAGGGGGTGAAAATAATCGTGTGTCTCGAGTTCACCAGGATTTATTGGATAACGGGGAACATAAGTCTGGACTGGGCCGCGCCTGGGGTTCCAAAGGGTTTATCAAAGGGTTACATTATTATTCACTCACACCAGTGGTTTAGATGCAGAGATAAGCAGTGGTTTTAAGTAATTAGCAGATGGCGCAAATTTTGGTACATTTTTCTTTTTAATCTGCCACGCATCCCAGAGAATGGTAAGATGAGAGGTGCCAGATGCTATTCAGTATCAGCGTAGATAATTTACAAATAGAAAACAACCCATTACGTGATTGAACAGTAAACCACTAAGCATTGATTAAGAGGAGGTTTTCATAAGTCTTGTCCTCTGATCGTGGAAATAGTACAGTAATTATGGAAACTGAACGTAATTGTAGTTTGAGGTTATTTTGCTTGAAACATGAGAAAGAGAGTGCTGATATTATTCCCAGGCCAAATTTAGCATTTATAAGACCTCGCCTTGCCTGCGCCCTCGTGTTTTTTTTCCTTAGTACAGAAAAGTCACTCATCATTCAAGTCTGTGTAAAGGAAAACAATAAATTAACGATACTTGAAACATCTTAGTTTACGTTCTTTGAAAATAAAAGGGGGCTGGCTTCACAGAGAACGGAATAATGTCTTTTTTTTTTCTTTTAAGCGAATAAAGGAACAAAATAAAGATCGTGTTGATTAGATTATCAAAATTTGCAGGTGGTATATTGGACACGGAAGAGGCAGGTGACAGGTGGCGGGAGGGTGGATGCTGTCTAACTGAAAACTCCCACAATTTCAACATACAAAACAGCACATTAAGACTAGTGGTAAATATATAAATAAATCCGTGAACGCCGAATATCAAAGAGTTCCCCGACACACACATTTTCCTCTTCAACACTTCGGAGGGAGGAAAAAGTCTTGAGATTTCTTTTGATGCAGAAAACCACCACCACCACCTCCTCCTCGTTCTCCTCGTCCTCCAGCGGTAATGACAGAGCCTTTACCCGCCTCCCGAAGACTAACAGGGCCCGACGGAGGACTGGCGGCGAATGTAGAGAGGCATTAGGCTACATTACTGGGCGGGGAAGGCGCGAACGGCCCGCCACAAAGGGGAAAAAGAGGGACACGGGATCAGGGAAGGGCCGTGAAGTGGATGGGACGGAAGGGAAGGGAGAGGGAAAAGGGAGCAAGGGAGGGAAGGGAGAGGGCGGACAGCTGAGAGAGGCGGATGGAATTCCAATTTTTCCTTTCTTTTTTTTCTTCTTTGAGTGTAATCGCCGGGAACCTCAAAGCGTGCCCGCAGTCCTTGACCACACACACGCCTGCACGGGTTGTGGTTTGTCCGGCGGTTCCGTGTTGGTTGTGGGTGCCTTTAGTCGCGTGTGTGATGTTGTTGTTGTTGCTGTTGCTGTTGCTCCTTTTTTTTACGTTCTACCTAAGGGGGCCGGTAGGCTTTCTTGGTGGGCCTGGTGGTCGGCTCCGTTATGGTGCAACCCACTACCACCACTACAACAACCACAACTACTACTACCACCATCACCACAGCAACCACCACCACCACTACAACTACTAACATCCCCGCTACCATACCATAATCACCACCACCACCATTACCAATATACCCACAAAAACCACCATCAGATTAAAACACTACATAATTACATCTCCGTCACTTACTCATTCACACCCCTTCATTACCTCTGTCTTAACCCTACGCCGCCACCCTCATTATAATCATCATCCTAATCATCAGCGGCAGCATCCCATGTCAATCATCTCTCCCCCCAGCCTCCACGAATCCCAAACCCAGCCAATTAAATACATGAATGAAACAAGTACGAGAGGAGAAAAAAGGAAGTAAAAGACGAAGGAAGGGAGAAAGAGAGAGAGTGAGTGAGTGAGTGACGAAGAAAGAGAGAGAGGAAGAGAAAGAGAAAGAGGAGGAAAACATGACAATCAAATATCTAACGGAAACAAGGAAGAGAGAAAAGAGGAGAAGAAAAGTAAAAGACGAAGACAAGGAGAGAGAGAGAGTGAGTGATTAAGTGAAGAAGAAAGAAAGAGGAAAAAGCAAGGAGGAAGGAAGGAACAAACGAGAGAAGGAAAAGAAAAGCAAAATACTAAGGAACGAAGAGGCAGAGAGAGAGAGAGAGAGAGAATAATTGACTAACTGAAAGAGAAACAGAAAGCGAAGGAGGAGGAGGAAGAGAAAGAGGAGAAAGGGGAAGGAAAGCACAAAGGCAGATCGACTTAATGAAATGGAATAAAAATATGATGACGTGTCCATTTAGCTCAACCCAGAGACACTTAACTTGGGATTGACGGATGAAGAGAAAGGAACAGAAAAAAGGAGACGGAGAGGAGGAGAAGGGAGGGGAAGGACGACGAGAGAGAGAGAGAGAGAGAGAGAGAGAGAGAGAGAGAGAGAGAGAGAGAGAGAGAGAGAGAGAGAGAGAGAGAGAGAGAGAGAGAGAGAGAGAGAGAGAGAGAGAGAGAGAGAGATAGAGAGAGAGAGAGAGAGAGAGAGAGAGAGAGAGAGAGAGAGAGAGAGAGAGAGAGAGAGAGAGAGAGAGAGAGAGAGAGAGAGAGAGAGAGAGAGAGAGAGAGAGAGAGAGAGAGAGAGAGAGAGAGAGAGAGAGAGAGAGAGAGAGAGAGAGAGAGAGAGAGAGAGAGAGAGAGAGAGAGAGAGAGAGAGAGAGAGAGAGAGAGAGAGAGAGAGAGAGAGAGAGAGAGAGAGAGAGAGAGAGAGAGAGAGAGAGAGAGAGGTAACACGAAAGAGGGGAGACGATATAGTGTGTGCGCTCGAGAGAGAGAGAGAGAGAGAAAATACGAAGAGGAAAGATCACTCCCTCCTTCCTCCTCCTTCCTTCCCTCTTCTCCTTCCCTTCCTCCTCCTCCAGACATGATGCATAAAAAACGGGGGTTACTTGTCCAGCCAATCATCAGAGGGTTTGGACAGAAGCCTCTCCAGGAATTCTGATCAGAGACGAAGAGGAGACGGAGGGAAGAAAGAAAAGGAAGGAGGAAGGGAGGGAGGGAGAGAGGGAAGGAGGGATAAGAGAGGTCCGCAAGGACAGACTCAGACGGTAAAGATCAGCAAACAAATGACGGTCGGAATATAAACGAGAAACAAGTGTGTGAGGCGGAGGGAGGGAAGGGGGCAGGGCGGAGGAAACCATGAATATGTGTTGATTCATTTTTTTCACGTAGGATCCGTGTCGAGGATTTTTTTTTTCTTTTTTGACGTATCGCTTATGGCGCCGGTAGGCTTTCTTTGTGGGGCCTGATGGTCGGCCCCAGCCCGTTATGGCGCAGGCAAGTGTTTATAGTGGAGCCATCTTGCTTGGCTCATGCTGGCCCATGGAACTCATCACTGATCTTCTCTCAGAGAGAATCAAGAGTCCGGGTTGATAGGTGGTCTTCAGGACAGCATGTGTGTATAGTCTTAGGCCACTCGGCGGTAACTGAAAAATTGCCAGCTCGAAGAGGCGGGCGGGATGCGAACTTATGTCTTCCTGGAGTCGGCGTCCGCACGCTGACCACTCAGCTATCACCCCCCATCGCCTGTATAATGATAATAATATGAAGAAGAAGTCTAAGAAAAAGAAGGGGATGAAGATGAAGAACCAGAACAAGAACAGGAAAACCAAAACATGAGAAAGAAGAACAAGAAAAGAACAAGAAGAATAAGAACAAGAGCTGGAACATGAAAAAAAGAATTGAGGTCAGCACGCGCACAAAATATGATTCGCTACACGGACAAGGAATAAAAAAAAGAATATGAAAAGAGAAAGAAAGGCGAAACAGAAAGAAAGAAAGAGCTGCTGGCATGCAGGGATTTCAATTTCCTTCAATCTTTATCACATTGACCTCCCTCCCCTCTCTCTCTCTTTTCTCTTCTCTTCCCTTCTCTTCCCTTCCTTTCCTTCCCTTCCTTTCCCTTCCCTTCCTTTCCCTTCCTTTCCTTCCCCTTCCCTTCCCTTAACTTCCCTTTTATTTTGTTTTATTTTATTCTCTTTTGTGTCCTTTCCTCACCTCTCTCTCTCCCCGGCCGGCTCCCCTTCCTGACCGCTAAGTGACAAAAAGTGGAAAACAAGTGACCGTCTTTGTTAACCTCAACCTCGTTACGCGGATTCAAGTGGACGAGAGAGGAAAAAATGTAGGAGGGGAAAAAAGTAAGGGAAAAAAAGTAAGGGAAAAAAGGGAAGGGAAGGGAAAGTAAGAGGAATTCCCGAAACAATTTGCCAGGGCTTTTGTGTGGGAGGAAGGAAGGAAGGAAAGAGAAAGGAAGGAAGGAAGGAGGGAGGATGGGAATGAAGCAAGGAAGAGAGGAAAGAAGAAAGGGAGGGAGGGAAAGAAGAAAGAGAGGAAGGAAGATGGGGAGGAAGGAAGGAAGGAAAGAAGAGGAGAAGGAGAAAAAGAAATTTATGCTAACGAGGAAGGAAAAAATTGAATGATATGAAAGGAAGGAAGAAAAAGAGACGTAAAAGAGAGAGAGAGAGAGAGAGAGAGAGAGAGAGAGAGAGAGAGAGAGAGAGAGAGAGAGAGAGAGAGAGAGAGAGAGAGAGAGAGAGAGAGAGAGAGAGAGAGAGAGAGAGAGAGAGAGAGAGAGAGAGAGAGAGAGAGAGAGAGAGAGAGAGAGAGAGAGAGAGAGAGAGAGAGAGAGAGAGAGAGAGAGAGAGAGAGAGAGAGAGAGAGAGAGAGAGAGAGAGAGAGAGAGAGAGAGTAGGATAAATACTGTACGCTGGAGGGAAAGAGAGGACGGAGGAAGAAGAGGAAGGAAAGGAAGAAAAAAAGATTAAGAATGAGCTATACAAGACAAGAAAAAGAACGTAAGTGTATGTGTGTGGGAAGAGGAGGGGACGCATGTGTGTGTTGAGGGAGGAGGACTTCACGTACGGAGGAAGGGCGATGCATAAGCGACCACAGAAAAAGAGAGAGAAAGTGGCTCTTGTGTGGCCCCCGATCTACCTACCTTTCACTCCTCTCTACCACATCCACGCTAGCTACATACCAACCCCGCGATATGCACTGTCAAGGCTTGGTGTTTGTCCTAGGCTTCCCTCCCATGCTTGACCAGTTTTCCCGTGCCGCCGATTGGTTGGAATTCACTTAAGTGTTGACCCTTCACTTCAGCTCTTGATTGCGACTTTGCTCAGCGGCCCGACGTTGAGGCAAGGCTTGGATAAATCTTGCATCGGCTCGTGGCATTCATTAACCGCAGTCTGTTTGTGTCCCCCACGGCTGGTACGGTAAGCTAAAACACACACACACACACACACACACACACACACACACACACACACACACACACACACACACACACACACACACACACGATAAGATAGTTTCAAAAGAGGGAACACTACGACTTTGAATCCTATAAGAAACAATTAGGTAAGAACAGTTAGCAAAGAAGTCAAGCACACACACACGCACACACACACACACATACATACATGCCCCTCCCCCCACCACACACACACCTGCCCCGCCCGTCCGCCAGTCCGCTATAGTCCGCCACAGGTCCGGTCCGGCTCCGATGATTGCCATTCCGGTCCGCCGTGCCCGCTAAGTGGATGCACTCCTAACTACAATCCGATTGCATATTCGAGGGTAATCAAATCAGGTTCCTCCTTTCCTCTCCACTCCCCTCCCACCCCTTCCTTTCCTTCCCTCAATCTCTCTCTTCCCCTTCCTTTTCCCCTTCGTCCCTCCCTCCCCCTCCCTCGCTCCCTCCCTCCCTCTCTCCCCTCCCAAAACACATAATCGTTCGGGACCTTAAAATCCTTCTCTGTTCGTCGCAAATTGACCACAACGAAGCAATTAAGCGGCGGGTGTAAAGATTTTAATTACATTGCTAACACAATTAACCTGATGGAGGCGCTGATGGTAGTGATTAAGAAGCCTCCAGTCTAGACCTTCCCTGCCAGACAGACCAGACAGACGTCCCCTCTTCGGCAAGACCCTTCCCTCCTTCTTTTCTTCCTTCCTTTCTTTCTTCCTTCCCTGCCAGACAGACCAGACAGACCTCCCCTCTTCGGCCAAACCCTTCCCTCTTTCCTTCCTTCCTTTCTTTCTTCCCTGCCAGACAGACCTCCCCTCTTCAGCCAGACCCTTCCATCCTTCTTTTTCCTCTTTCCTTCCCTCTCAGACGCTCTCTCTCCCTCTCCTCGCCCAGACCTTTCCTTCCTTCCCTCCTTCCTTCCTTTCTTCCCTGACAGACTCGGCCACTCCCAGTCCTATAGGGTCATACTCTTAAACATTTCGGCGCCCAAGTTCACATATTTGACAAGGTTTTCGTATAGGAGTGTTTGGTCATTCTCGCCCTATCACGTTATGGCATCCGTGAACTGCAAAAATATTCATCCTTTTTTGGCATTCATATTCGTAAGGAGCATTTCCGTAGCGCCAATCGAATGGGAAGTAGAGACAAGTAAAGAAAGCAAATAACGGGACTACCTCGGAAATGACACTTGCAAAAATACTCACTCTCTTCACATATTCATATTCGTAAGGAGCATTTTCGTAGCGCCGATCGAATGGGAAGTAGCGACAAGAAAATAAAGGATAATAACGTGAATATCCTAGAAAAGGTCACTTGCAAAAATATTTAAACGACACTCGGATAAATATTCCTCATCTTAACACACAGACATTCGTAAGCAACAGCATTTTCGGAGAGCTGAAAGAATGGGAGGCAGACACATGTAAAGAAAGGAAAATAGACTTGAATATCCTAGTCAACGCCCTACAGACAGTGATGAGGGTCAGAACTGGACGAGGGAAAGAGGGCAGAAGGAAGGCCTGATCAGGGTCTCTTGGGGGCCTGGAGGGTTAGCGCGCCGGCCACATGGCAATAATAAAAGGCAAAGAGGGAGGAGATATAACCATTGGAATAGTATGTGTATTGTTTGCGCCATCAAGGAAGGTATGCACGTTAGGGAAAAAAGTAAGAAGGAAGGATAGGAGTAAAAAAGAAAGTGACGATATAAAAAGGAGAAAGAGGAGGATAGGAGGAAAAATACAGGAAAGAGAATTAAGTAAATATGAAAAAAAAGTAACTTGAGAAAAGGTGGAAAGAGGAAGATACGAGAAATAACAGAAAAGAGACATAGGAACCGAAAAGAAATAGACGATAGAAAAGGTGAGAGAGCCGCAATACAAGAAAACGAAGCCCCACAACAAAACCCAGAGAGAGATAGAAGTTACGAGCACCCGAATATTATGTTTCCTATTCCACCATCATCTAAGGTATACACGAGGGATCACTCCGCCCCGCTACTCCCATACAACCATGCCATTCTATAGGAGCTGCCGGTGATAGGAAAGGAAGCAGCTCAAGGGAAAAAATAAATGGAAAAAAAATAGATGATGGGAACATATCGCCGACTTCCTTCCCTTATAATATGACGAGCTATAGGACTCCATGTGCCGTCCAACCTTCTTATGCAAGAGTTTATCATCTTCTTATCTCTTTCACCCCTTGCAATGCCATAGTGAAACGAGTCTTAGAATGATGATAGGAACTTTTCCCTGACATCCTTCTACTACAGACTGACGACCTAGCTCTATCCCTGTGCCGTCCAACTTCCTTATGCAAGAGTTCACCATCGTCTTAACTCTGTCACCCCTTGCAATGCCATAATGAAAGGAGCCTAAGAATGATACACTGTAGCTTCAGTATCGAAGAATGACGTAGAATGATGCTCATAAAACAGATAAATAAATATAAAGTTAAATTCCGTGTGTCTTGTTAGGAAGAAAAAGATGGTGATGTTGATAAAGGAAGGAGGAGAAAGAAAGGAGAATGGGATGGTGAGGAAGTAGGAGGAGGAGGAGGAGGAGGAGGAGGAGGAGGAGGAGGAGGAGGAGGAAAAGAAGAAAGGGAGGAGGAGTCGAGGAACATGTTACTGAAGGAAGGAGAAAAAGTTTAAACATGAGTGAGATACATTGTGTGTGTGTGTGTGTGTGTGTGTGTGTGTGTGTGTGTGTGTGTGTGTGTGTGTGTGTGTGTGTGTGTTTTGCTTGACTATATTTCCTCCGGGTGTCAGAATTTTGTGTTGCCATTGTGTCCTTGTTTGTTCCACGGCGATGAGCTCTCTCTCTCTCTCTCTCTGTGTCTGTGTGTGTGTGTGTCTTCTCCCTCTCCCCAAAAAGGGTACCCTGGGATCTCCTCCTCCTCCTCTCCGTGGTCATTAGGCGTGAAGGATTGGGAATAGGCGCGGCGACTCCCTCGGGGGAAAAATAAATTAAAATGTTACGCCTAGCAAAAAAGTGTGTTATGGCCGAGTTGTTGAGGAGGAGGAGGAGGAGGAGGAGGAGGAGGAGGAGGAGGAGGAGGAGGAGGAGGAAGAAAGAGGAGGTAGTGGTGGTGGTGGTGGTGGTGGTGGTGTTTATGTTGTTGTTGTTGTTGGTGGTGGTGAGGATGGTGATAGTTGTGGTGATGGTGGTGGTGGTGGTGGTGGTGGTGGTGGTGTTTATGTTGTTTGTGTTGTTGTTGGGGGTGTGGTTGGTTATTGTGGTGGTGATGGTGGTGGTGGTGGTGGTGGTGGTGGTGGTGTTTATGTTGTTGTTGTTGGTGGTGGTGGTGAGGATGGTGATAGTTGTGGTGATGGTGGTGGTGGTGGTGGTGGTGGTGGTGGTGTTTATGTTGTTGTTGTTGGTGGTGGTGGTGAGGATGGTGATAGTTGTGGTGATGGTGGTGGTGGTGGTGTTTGTGGTAGTGGTGATGGTGGTAGCTGTGGTGCGAGGTGGTGGTACTGTTTTTGTTATTGTTGTTGTTGTTGTTGTTGGTGGTGGTGGTAGTGGTGGTGGTGGTGGTGGTGTTACTGGTGGTGGTGGTAGAAAAGGAAGAAAAAGAACGCAGATTGATGGAGATGGAGATATTGACAAAGGAAAGCAACAATAACTAGAGAAATAAAAAGCATTAGATAAATTTCACCAAATAAGTAAAAAAAAAACTTAAATGAACTGCAATGTGAATAAAAATAAATGGCAAGCCGACAATGGCAATAAGTCGTAGAAATAATTAAAAAAATGGATATGAACGTTGGACAATTAAAGAAACAGAGGAAAAAAACGAACCACCTGTGAGATGACCCTTGAAAAATAAATCGGCAAAAAACAAACAACAAAAAAAAAAACCGGAGACTAATAACCGTGCAACCAAACGAAGAAATTAACAACAAATCACGGGATAAAAAATGCAAAAGACAGGAGAGAAAAGAAATCAAATACTCTTCGTCCCATGAACTCCCCTCCTCTTACCGACAGTCTTGTACCTCTTAAATTTCGCCGCAATGTTGCTTCTCTTTCTGTCTTCTATCGATACTTTCATGCTGACTGCTCTTCTGAACTCGCTAACTCCATGCTTCCCCCCCTTCCGTGGCCCCACTGCACACGACTCTCTCCTCTTTGTCATCTCTATACTGTCCAAATCCCTTATGCAAGAGTTGACCAACATCTTCATTCTTTTATCCCTTCCGCTGGTAAACTTTGCAACATCCTTCCTTCGCCTGTATTTCCTCCTGCCTACGACCTAAACGCTTTCAAGAGGAGAGTATCGAAACCTCTCTGTTGGCCTCTCGTTTTCTTTTTCTTTTGCCGGTGCGTTTTTGGTGCTGTTAAAAAAAGAAAAGAAAAAAAATAAGGTGATAAACTAAGAAGATTAAGAGAGCTAACCAACCCCAGACGAAGAGAAAGAAAGAGAGTGAAAATTTAAACAGGAAGAAGAAAAATGACCGAGAGGAGAAGGGGAGGAGAAATAAATAAGGAATAGCAACACGACAAGAAGACAAAAAGAAGGAGGAAGGGAGAGGGAGAGGGAGAAGGCAAGGATAAAATATAAATGGAGATAAGAAGAAGAAAGAGGAGGGAGAGGGAGGGAGAGAGAGGGGGGGAAAGAGGGAGGAAGGGATTAAAGAACAACAAAAAAATGATAAAGAAAAGTCAGACATGCAAGAAAGAGAGAGAGAGAGAGAGAGAGAGAGAGAGAGAGAGAGAGAGAGAGAGAGAGAGAGAGAGAGAGAGAGAGAGAGAGAGAGAGAGAGAGAGAGAGAGAGAGAGAGAGAGAGAGAGAGAGAGAGAGAGAGAGAGAGAGAGAGAGAGAGAGAGAGAGAGAGAGAGAGAGAGAGTGAAAGGATGAAGAAAGAAGATAGGAAGGAGAGGAAGACTAAAGTAAGGACGGAAGAGGAGGAGGAGGATGGAAGAGAAGAAGGAGGATATAGAAAGGAATAAGGAAAGATGGAAGGAAGAGATGTAAGGAAGGAAGGGGAGGAAGGAAGGAAAGAAGGAGGAGGAGGAAGAGGAGGAGGAGGATGGAAGAGAAGAAGGAGGATACAGAAAGGAAAAAGGAAAGATGGAAGGAAGAGATGTAAGGAAGGAAGGGGAGGAATGAAGGAAAGAAGGAGGAGGAGGAAGAGGAGGAGGAGTCGGTATTAGCATAAGTCATCGGGGCGGGAAGGCGTTATCAGGGCAGCCGAGCATCACCGAAACTCGATTAGCGAAGTGACGTCACACACCTGCACTCCCCACCGCCCTTCTCCACACCTCGCACCCCATCCGTCCCCCTCTCCCCGTCCCTCTCCCCTGCAAGGAAAGGAAATATAAAGTGAGATAATTGTAATAACAGAGAAAGCAGTGACATTAACAACAGCAACAATACAAGGAAATAAGTGGGGGAGGCGGTGGCGGAGTGTGAACCCGTGGACCTAAATTCGAGTCCCGCTGCACGCTGACGATTTTCAACCATCGGCGAGTGTCTGAAGATCACCCACCTGCTGCCAAGATATTCAGTCAACCCCAACTTCAGCGGCTTCGGTCAGGGGAGCACCGGGGGGCAGCATGGGCCAAGCAAGAATCATACATTACGGCAGCCACTATAAATAAAAATTCGCCTGCGCCGCTAACGGGCTGGGGTCGCCCAAGAGACCCCTCAAGAAAGCCTACCGGCGCTACAGGCAGGACTTAAAATAACATACGATGATGATGATGATGACAGTAAAAAAATAATAATTATAGTTTCAAAGCCAATAAATTTATTACTTATTATCCAAACGAATACATATCAAGAGGTTCACAATTAACATTATTATTATTATTATTATTATTATTATTATTATTATTATTATTATTATTATTATTATTATTATTATTATTATTATTATTATTATTATTATTATCATTATTATTATCGTCATTATTATTACTATGGAAATCCCAATTGTATCATACATCAACTTAAAACACGTATATTCAACAACGTATAAATAAAAAACAAAAACAGTACAGATAAAACACAAGAAAAGCAACCAAACAAACAGAGAAAGAAAGAAAGAAAGAAGACAGGAAAAAGAGAAAGAAGGGAGGAGGAGGAGGAGGAAAGAGGGAGGAAAAAGGACCAATCTCTCCGCCGCCGCTCCTTTTGTGAATGTTTCTCTCTCTCGCCTCCATTCTTTTCCTCGCACTCGGCACACTCGGTTATCTTTTTTTTCCTCCCTCTCTTCTTCCTCGCGAGATAATTATGGCGCCAGTTAATTCGCCGCCGTGTCAGAGCCAGATCCGAGGAGGAGGAGGAGGAGGAGAGGAGGAGGAGGAGGAGGGTGATGGCAGGGACGTTTAATTATCTAGTTTTTTCCTCTCCCCTCAAAGCCAATAATATGACCATCGAATTATATAGAGAAAGAGAGTGTTTTATGTATGTATGTGTGTGTGTGTGTGTGTGTGTGTGTGTGTGTGTGTGTGTGTCTGGTGGTTACGTTTCCGGTTGTCAAGACGTTCGCTACGCATCTGTATTTCTTTTTTTTTATTTGTATTTCTTCCACGACGCTGATTTTGTGTCTGTCTGTCTGTCTGTCTGTCTGTCTGTCTGTCTGTTTTTCCTTCCGTCTCTGTTTGTCTGTCTGTCTCTATCTATCTATCTATCTATCTATCAATAACACACACACACACACACATACACACACACACACACACACACACACACACACACACACACACACAGCGAGGTTGGTAATCACGAGATTGCTTCATGTTCTTGACCAGTGCTTTCAGAGACCCTCCAGACCCCCTCATCCCTTACTCTCTACCCTCACCCATATCTTCCCCCTTCTCCAATCACCCTCTGTCACCCTCCCTCGTCCCCCTCCTGCCCCCAAACACAGAGACAACAGGACCACCAGCTTGGGCCTGTCAGATCGCGGGGTGAGAGAGAGGCGGGAATGAGTTGCTGATTGCTTGGCGCGGGGAAGACTTGGGGTAGGGATGGACGGCGAGGTGGTGAGGGGAGGATGCTGGCTAACCATTGTACTCTTTATGCTAGGGAAGAACAACCAGGTGAATAGGGAGTGAATATATGGAATGGATAGGGACTGAGTGTGCTTGGATGGATATGAGGCGGGTAGGGAGGATAGGAGATAGATAGATAGACAGAGAGAGAGAGAGAGAGAGAGAGAGAGAGAGAGAGAGAGAGAGAGAGAGAGAGAGAGAGAGAGAGAGAGAGAGAGAGAGAGAGAGAAATGAAATGAAAGAAAGTGTAAAGAAAAGTTGATAAAAATGAGCAAAATATTAGAACAGAATTTAGAAAGAGGAAAAAGGAATTAAAGAAGGAAAATGAGAGGAGAATGAATGAGAGAGAGAGAGAGAGAGAGAGAGAGAGAGAGAGAGAGAGAGAGAGAGAGAGAGAGAGAGAGAGAGAGAGAGAGAGAGAGAGAGAGAGAGAGAGAGAGAGAGAGAGAGAGAGAGAGAGAGAGAGAGAGAGAGAGAGAGAGATAGAGAGAGAGAGAGAGAGAGAGAGAGAGAGAGAGAGAGAGAGAGAGAGAGAGAGAGAGAGAGAGAGAGAGAGAGAGAGTAATACTAACTCAGAAGAGAACTCAGAATATGGATGAATTCTTCTTAATTTGAATAACCAATGAACAGGAACACTAAATCCGAATCGTTACGTCCTTATATGCGTCAAGCTCCAATGAGACGGAGATGAGCACCGAGGCCACGCGCAGTTAGAGCGTATTCCCCAAACTTTACTTTTACTTATAGCCAACAAGCGTGAAAAACTGCTATGAGCTGTTTTCACAAGGCAAAAATATTAACGGAACTGCTGGCTGGTTTAAAGAAACAACCAAGGCCAAATGAATCGATAGTTCGTCTTAAAGATCTTCAAAAAGCAATCTATTTCACTCAGGCGTTTGTCTATATACGACCAGATCAATGACAATGGCTGTGAAAGAGAACACACCCAATACATATAATCTTCGTATATCCTGCCACAAAGAGACACACACATTCTCGCGCTGCAGCTCTTGTCACAAAAAAAAAAAATAACAATAATGGCTTTCAGTAAATCCATTCCAGTACAAAAGTTTCGTGTCTTCCGGGAAAGGAGTCCACGTGTGTTCGTCCCCCGGGGAGTCGGCAAGAACTCTTTACTTCCCTTCCTCGCTTGCTCGGAAACTCAGGTCTATTCTTAAACGTATCGGACTCCCTTTACGACTATATCCCCAGGCCACAGGGAAGATTAACTGGGTTTCCATGGGTATTTTTACCGTTCAGGGTGCAGAAGCCGTGCAAAACTATCACTAGCGCCACAAAACAATCCATGGCAATCCCAGCAACTTCTATTATACTAGGAGAGGCTGTTCAAACAAGGGGAACTGAAGCGCTGATATGTTTAAAAATTCGGGTTCCCAGGAAAATCGCTGATGGGATTGTCTTGTCTGGCTTTTTAAACCCTCGCACAATGGCCGCTAATGAAACAAAATCACAACACATGACCGAAAACTGTGGACGCATGCATAAAAACCCGCGTGTGTTTTCATCCGCGGCGGCATCATAAAAAATAGACAGCCGCCGCGAGCCCTGGCCGCCCATTGTTCCGGCTGAAGAGCCGCGCGCCTGAACACAGCGGGTCCCGGCTCGGCTCGGCTTGACTCGGCTCACGTGGGCAGGGCGGGAAGGAAAAAAAGCTGTATAAACAAAACGCTATACATCCCCGCACACTCCGCCGCCTTCCCTGGGTACATAACGGGACGAAAAATGCTCTTGTTGTTTCGCTACTTTATTATTTTTTTGCTTTTCTGCTTTTCATTATGCCATGTTATACTCCTCGCCGGCGTCTGAGGGTCCTCCATGCTCCGGCCGCTCACAATGCTGGCTGTTGTTTTATCATCCTCATCCCCGGCATTAATAAACACTGGTGCGCGGCGGCCCCGTTGTGTTGTGTTCTCTCTTAGTCATGTATCGTCGCTCACTGCATGCTGGACAGTCTGCTCGGACATAGCAAGAGGATATATACATTCATGACGCAGACTCCTCATTTGTATTTCCCTTCGTCTGTATTTCCTGTCGCCTGTATTTCCTTTCGCCTGTATTTCATTTCCCCTGTATTTCCTTTTGCCTGGATTTCCTGTCGCCTGTATTTCCTTTCGTCTGTATTTCCTTTCGCCTGTATTTCATTTCCCCTGTATTTCCTTTTGCCTGGCTTTCCTGTCGCCTGTATTTCCTTTCGTCTGTATTTCCTTTCGCCTGTATTTCATTTCCCCTGTATTTCCTTTTGCCTGGATTTCCTGTCGCCTGTATTTCCTTTCGTCTGTATTTCCTTTCGCTTGTATTTCCTTTCGTCTGTATCTCCTTTTCCTCCTCCTTCTTCCTTCCTCTTCCTCCATCTCCTCCTCCTCCTCCTTCTCCTGCTCTTCTTATTCTTATTCATAACGCAAACTCTTCCTCCTTCCACGAATCCAAAACCTTCTCCATTTACCTTCAAATTTTGGGGCCACGAGGAATTAAGTTTTTTCGACCACAGGCATGAAAAGAATTAACCTGTCAACCGTTCTGGAGCAATAGGAGCTAAAGGGCGTCCAGCCAACCTGCCGCCCGCCGATGTGGTTGCGCTGCGGACACATTCATCCATGATTCACCAGTACCGATGTGGCTGCTCTGGACACACTCATGCAAGCTTTACTAACAAGGCTGCGACTCGATTACCACCACCTAGGGTTTCTAAAGCGTTGTGACTGTATTGCTTTATAGTTTGGCTGGTGTCTATAAAAATCTCTGGGCTGCTAAAAGAACCTCGACTAATGCACTCATGACGATGGTGTCATTTCTCGGGGTAGAATGGGATGTGAAAAAGAAAGGGAAAGATAAAAAAAAAAATTAAACCAGTATAAGAAAAACGAAAAAATGAACACAACGTAACAAAACCAAAAAATAAAACTATAGAAAATGAAAATGATAAAAACGAAAGGAAATAGTAGATAAGAAAGTGGAGGACACAATCACCTGGTCCACACAAGACAAGCATATGATCATCCCTTCCACCCACCTTGCCTGGCCGCGGTGGGTGCCCCTGACGCGGACATCTCGACGAAACCAGCATCCAGCCATCCAGCACCGGGCGGACCTGTGAAGGGGGAAGAGAAAGGAACGATAGTAACCACACCTCCATCACCACCACTACCACCACGAGCTAACAGTATCACCATCATCATTTTTCTTCTACTTTCTCTCTCCCTCTCTCTCTCTCTCTTGAGCTGGCAGGGCAAAAACAGTCGCACCAGCACTATTTCCATGTACGTGCAAGAGAGACTAGAAAATCAGCGTAACGAGCCAAACTAAAGTGTTACACGCATCCCTCTACCCTGTCTGCCCTCCTAACACATACATAGTTTCTTACAGAGAGGGGAAAACACCACTGATCATACGTCTATCCACTCCAAGCATCCATCTATCCATCCATCGCTGTTTTCTTCCTCCTGAGAGCTCGCATCGCCTCCAGCCTCAAGACCCGGGCCACGATTTCCCTTGGGCTGTTGTTATGAGCACCGATGACAATACTCTGGAAACATGTGAGCGATTGCGTCCCGAAGACCAGCGGCAGAACAGCGCCCTCGGGAGAACTCGGGCCGCTATAAAACTGCCTAATCTGCTTCGTAATACTTCGATATTGTGGGCTGGCGGTATTGGGCGATTAGATGATGCGGTCATTTAGAAGCAAAGGGGGATTGGCCGTTCACCCGCGCGATTGGCAGACGGGGCATAAGGAATTTAATGAAGGGATCCACAATACAGCAGCGGCGGCGGCGGCGGCCCAAGATGCTGAATTGATTGATTGACTGATGTGAGTGAGGGAAGGGAAAGGAAGGAAGAGAATGGGAAACGAATATTAAGGGAGACAGAGGAAGGGAAGAAAGAAGGGTTGCTAGATTGATTGACTGAGCAATGTGTGAGAAAGAAGGACAGGAAGAGAATGGGAAAGAGAAGAGACAGAAAGGGAAGAAAAGGAGAAGGGTTAGAGATGCAAAGTGAATGGCTGAAGGAAAGAAAGGAATAGAATAGGGAAGGAAAGGAATAGAGAGAGAGGAGAGGAAAGGAGATACAGAGAGAAAGGAAGGGAGAGGAAAAGGGTTACTAGAAAGGGTGGATGAACGAGTGAGGGAAAGAAAGGGAGAAAAAGGGAGAGGAAAGGAGAAGACACGGAGGAAGAAAGGGAGAGAGGAGAGCAAGGAAGTGAGAAAATAAAGTATGAATAACAAAAAAATAACAAAGAAAAAAGGAAAGAGAAGAAGAAGAAGAAGAGATGAGAAAGAAAGATGAAGAAAAAGAAGGAAGATAAATGAGAGAAAATGAGAAACAGAAAAACAGGTGTGACAGAAAAGGTGTGAGAGAGAGAAAGAGAGAGAGAGGGAGAGGGAGAGAGAGAAAAAGAGGGACAGGGTAAGTGAATGAATGAGGAGGAGGAGGAAAGAAAGATGGAAGGGAGGAGAAGGGTGATGAAACAGAGATAAACGAAAGAGAGAGAAAACAAAAAGAAAAAAATGGACTGAGATTGGGAGAATATGAGAGAGGTGAGGGAGAGGGTGGAAAGGGAAATGAAAGAAAGAGGGGAGAGAGAAAATGGGTTAAAGGAGAGATGAGGGGAGGTGAATAAAGGGTTGAGGGGAAGGTTAACTGGAGAGAGAGGGAGAGAGAGAGAGAGGGAGAGAAGTGATAGCTCGAGGGAAAATGGGAATCGATGAGGGAAAAAGGGAAGATGTAAGAAAGGAAACTGAATAGAGAAGAAAAGGAAAAGATGAGAAAAGGGATGTAGGAAAAGGAACAGAAAGAAGAGAATGCGAGGAAAAGAAGGAAAAGGAAAAAGGAGAAAAAGAATAAAAGAAAGGAAATTTAGAGTCCGGGTTGAAAGGTGGTCTTCAGGACAGTATGAGGGTAGTCTTAGGCCACTTGGCGGTGAAATTTCGACTGGTATTATAAGACGCTTTGCCATATCACATCAGCTATTTCTAAAGGTCAAAGAGGGGATCAATCGGGCTCTAATGAGTGTTTCTTTAGGTTCACGGTACAGAAGAAGGGTCAGACTACCACCAGGGTCATAAAACTACCCCTGGAAATGCCCACAACTCCTACGAAAGCCTTGTCAAATATGTGTTCTTGGGCGGCGAAATGTCTCATAATACGACCATTAGAGTCCGGGTTGATAGGTGGTCTTCAGGACAGCATGTGGGTAGTCTTAGGCCACTTGGGGGTGACTGAAAAATCCCAGCTTGTGGCCGTGAGCGGGATGCGAACCCACGTCCTCCCGTACGCCGCGACAACACACTAACCACTCAGCCACCACCGCAATACCTGTATAACGCATTCCTCACTTACGTCACACAACCCATGACTCACTCTGCCTTTTCCGAGAACACTTACATCACTTTTTCCTTTTTCATTCTTTGTCTGTCTCTCTTCTCTCCACCTATTCCTCTCCTCCTCCCCTCCCTCCTCCTCCTTCTCTCCCTCCTCCTCCTCCTCCCCTAACTGTCCTTCCCCTCCCCCACCTCTCTCATTCTCCACCTTCCCTTCCTCCTCCTCCCTTCCTGTTCTTCCTCCTCCCTCCTTTCTCCCCTTACTGTCACTACCTCCCAATCATTATCACTCGTTCTCCTCCTCTCTCCTTCCCCCAACCCCCACCCCTCTCTCCCAGGACATGCCACAAGCCCTCCACCAGCACCTCCTCCATGCACCTTTCCCCCATCCTCCTCCTCCTCCTCCTCCTCCTCCACCTCCCCTCACGAGGCCGCCGTCTGCTCTTAATTGAATAAATAATCCCTGTATCGCCCCGCGCTCCCCGCCGCCCGGATTACTTGTGTTTGAGGATTTACTTTACGATAGTCCCGGATTTGGCGTTACGATTGCATTAGTAAGTCGTAAAATTGCGAAGGTGTGGAGAGAGAGAGAGAGAGAGAGAGAGAGAGAGAGAGAGAGAGAGAGAGAGAGAGATCTAAGTAAATAAACATACACACACACATCAAAACACATCAAACAACTTACACACACACACACACACACACACACACACACACACACTCAGAGAGAGAGAGAGAGAGAGAGAGAGAGAGAGAGAGAGAGAGAGAGAGAGAGAGAGAGAGAGAGCACAACACACCCACCACAAAAGAAAGAAAGCCTTCCCAATCTCACAAAACTTTAGGGCAAGTCTACGCATTTCCAGGTCCTCCAAGCCCCTCGTCGCGTCTCTGTTTTTTCCATAACAACACTTTTATGTGACCCGGAATCAACCCTCGGCGCCCGTACGCACGTCCGCCTTAACGGCCCCCGAGTAACCCTGATAATTGCCGAAAAGAAAATGAGAAAGTGCCCCGCGCCGGCCGTTAAGGAGGCACTAAATATCTTGACAAATAAAGAGCAGGAGTTGGGAGGAGGCACCGCGCCCCGCTGTCCCCGCGCCGCCCCGCCGCCGCCTGTAATAACACCGGGATGTCACACTTGAGACGCGTTACTCCCGGCGCCGCCAGTCCGCCCGCCGCCCGTTATCGCCTTCGCCGCCGCTTCAACTGCAGCCGCCGCCACATTAGCCGACATTACCCGCCGAGCAGCCGAAAACAAGCCTTGATTTTCTTCGCCGCCGCGCCCCGCCGCTCCGCGCCGCCCGTGAATGGCAAGAAGCTCATCATTTATTCAGCCGCCGCTTCTGAACGGCAACGAATTCTTAAAATAAAAGTCGTTTACGATTTAGCGCCGTGTACGGACGCGGCGGGAGCAAATCATAAAGCGGAATGCCTGCCAATACCGCCTTCGGATGGCCTGCCGCGCCTCGCCGCGGACAATGGCCACTTCCTCTCCTTCGCGGCCACTGCTCTATAAAATATTATTTATTTCACTTTTTATTCCTCATTCGCGCCTATTTTCTCAGCGGCCATCACCTGCCGCGCTCGTAAAGGGGCGGGGATACGGCCGCAGTGATGGATCTGGCCGCGACGAACGAACGCGGGGATGACGGCTGCCGCGGCCTCGTCTCCGTCTGCAATTCTCGAGGTTATGCTTAAGCGTCGCCGCCTCGGGTTGGGCTCGGTGCCGCTGAGGAGCAGGACGCGCCAGGCATAATGCGCTTCGTGAGTGACGGACGCATCGCACCGACTTTATGGCTGCGGCGCCGCTGGCAAGATATTTCCTTGGTGGGCCGTGAAGGCTCTGATACAGCGGCGGCTGACGGGAAGGAGGAAAACACGGCAGGATTAAAACTCACCCGCCCGGCTTGTCTCGTTTGAATTGGCCCGGAGCTGGCGGTCACGAGGGTCCACTTTGGAGCGCCGAGACGAGCTGGGCGGGCGGAGGAAGGGAAGAGATTTGGCATAATATTGGGAGCCGCTCAGGCCGCCACGGAGGAGACGAGGGAAGGGGGCGGCGGAGGGCGGAGGGAGAGAGGAGGAAGTTCTTGGCCTTCTCCTTCTCCTCCAGAAAGATAAAAGTCCCTTCCTCCGATCTTCCGTTGCTTCCGTTCGGCAGACAAAAAAAGTTAATCAGCTTGAGTAACCCGGGATGAATTTAAAATTAATTAAGAAGAAACAGGAGTTGCCAGCCCCGACGCTCTCTGGGGGGCACCGCGGACGAGCAATAAAAACCGGAAACTACACAGCCGCGGGGGGAAGAAAAAGGCTTCAGCTCCAACCAAATTAAGATTCAAACAAAACTCTTCCTTGTAAACCCGCCGCAAACAAGAAACAAGAGGTGAACAATAGCGCCACCGACAGGAACAGCCACGAGGGGAAAAAGACATATTCCAACCAAATTCTTGAGGAGGCGGTGGCCGAGTGGTCAGCGTGCGGGCGTGGTGAGTCCGTGGACCTAAGTTCAGTCCCACCCAAACACGCTGATATTTCAAACCATCGCCGAGTGTCGGAAGATTACCCACATGCTGCCCAGACCTTCAATCAACTATGGCTTAGATCGTCCAAGAGGCCATTCAAAAGAGCCTACCAGCGATACAGGCAGCACCTAAGAAAAATAATAAAAAGATTCAAACAAACCCCTCCCTAGTAAGCCCGCCCCAACACATAATACCTCACCCTAAACAACGAAACAAGAGGCAGCCTAAACACTCTAACAGCGGACCCAAAGAGGTTTACTCAGGACAGATATACAAAGGAAACACTGGTGCTGGCGGCGGCGGTGGTGGTGAGGGGCGGTGAGGGTTCTATACGGAGGAGCAGTGGCTTCAAGTCTGCGCGCCGCTACCCACAATAGGGGATATAAAACACAATATCCTCATCGTAAAATTTTGCCCCTCTATGTGTAACAGGATTTTGTGATTTCAAGGGGAGGAGAGGAGAGGAGAGGCGGGTGAGTGTCTTTTTAGGACGGTATTCTCAGACGCTTCCACCCCCTCTCACATCACATCACCCATTCTCAAAGGTCAAAAACAGAGATTAATCGAGTTCTCATGAGTGTTCCTTAAGGTCCACGGTACAGAGGAAGGGTCAGACTACCACCAGGGCCATAAAACTACCCCTGGAAATGCCCACAACAACTCCCACCAAAGCTTTGTCAAATGTGTGTGTGCTCAGCCGCGGAAATGTCTAAGAATACGGCCCTTTGTCCCGCCCGCCCACCACTCGCAGTTGGTTGGGTGCTGAGCGCGGCTGAGTGGTGTTTCATAGGCCACTGCGATGATACTGGAGGAGGGGAGGTGATAAGCCGGGAGAAGTGCACATCGGAATGGTTGGCGGTGCGGGATGGAGGTGGTAGGGGAGGAGTCTATAGGTGTGAGGGATGCTGCGTAGAGCTCATGAAAGGGGGGATTTTTCGCCTCATTTTCTTACACATTTTAGCGCCCAACCGTAGGAGTTTTGAGCAATTCCAGGGGTAGTTTTAAGGCCCTGCTGGTGGTTTGACCCTTCCTCTGTACCATGAGCCTAAGAAGACACTCATCAGAACCCGATTGATCTCCTTTTCGGCGTTTGGAAATGGTTGACGTGAGAGTTGGAAACGTCTGACAATATCGACCTTTGTTTACACTTAGTGACGAAAGAAGATATAACCAAACCTTATCTACTCCCTGATTCAATAGATACCAACCCATTATACCCAAAGCATGTTTCATAACCCCACATTCTCAACCATTCCAGGGCCCACACACGCACATTTGAAAATGCTTCGTAGAGGTTGTTGTGTTAGTATTTCCATGGGTAGTTTTATGACCCTAGTGAAAGTCTGACAAGGCTTCTACACCAGGAACATGAAAAAAAACTCATCTCATGAAAAAAAAATGATCTCCTTTGTGGTCTTTGGAAATAGTGGATGTGAAGCTATGTTAGTATTTCCATGGGCAGTTTTATGAGCTTAGTGATAGTGTGACAAAGCTTCTGCCCCGTCACTATGAAAAACACTCGTGAGAACCTGACTCATCTCCTCTGTGACTTTTGTAAATAGTGGTTGTGAGAGCCAAAAGCGAAAAAGAAAGAAAGAAAGCAATAGATAAATAAATGTTAAAACTTCGACATCATCACTCAACACCTGAACGGATAGAGAAAAACAATGAATGAAGTCGACGAACTAACTAAATATATAAACTCCAAGCAGGAAAAAGGAACTCAACTCAACCGCAAAGGGAAACAAACTTGTAACTCGAAAGCAACAACACCGCGCGGTAAACAAACATTCAGGGTTTTGGAGACGACTTAAAAATGGCAAAGAAAACATGGCGAAGGGGAGGAAGGAAAGAGAGAGATAAGAAAGGTGATGACGGGGGAGATAGGAGAGGAAGCGAGAAGGGGAAGGAAGGGGAAGGAGAAGGGAGAATGCAGAGGTGAGAGAGAGAGAGAGAGAGAGAGAGAGAGAGAGAGAGAGAGAGAGAGAGAGAGAGAGAGAAAGAGAGAGAGAGAGAGAGAGAGAGAGAGAGAGAGAGAGAGAGAGAGAGAGAGAGAGAGAGAGGCCCTCACACCTGCAGACCATAAACGTAACACAGAGTAAGTTTGATGGTCTGGTCGCAGTTGTCGGCTCATCACGGGTTGGGAGAAAGGTGTTACACTCTCTCTCTCTCTCTCTCTCTCTCTCTCTCTCTCTCTCTCTCTCTCTCTCTCTCCCTCTCTCTCTCTCTCACACACACACACACACACACACACACACACAGTCAATTACCAACGACAGTCTAGCTATTTACACTCTTTTCACTCGCTCCAAACGGGTTCTGTACGTGTATTTGTTCGCAGCTAATCACTATATAACAAAGCCTAGGGAACGCTCTGGCCCTTGGTTCACTTTCACGCCGCGGTTCTAGTACTCATTCACACTCGTTCGGTCCCCGCCGCTTCCCTACTCAACTGAATGCCTCGATGGGACCGCTCAAGGGGGGGATCAGACTCCACTACGCTGCTATAGAGTGCGTTTAAGGGGATCAATCGGGTGGGGACGCGACGATGGATGCATTGAATCTGTTTAATCAACTCAGACCAACACTGCCTCGCCCACGCCGCCTCACTTTAGCGAAACACTCCACTCTGTAGCCACTGATTTGACACCTCCGCCTCCTTCTCCTCCTCCTATCCCTCAGTCTCTGTCTCTCCCTAATTCCCGCCTCCTTCTCTCCCTCTGACCCCTCTCTCTCTCCCTCTCTCTCTGTCTCTCCCTTCTTCCTTCCCTCCTGTCTCTTTCTCTTCCCTCCCCATCCCATTAACATAACATATTTCTCTATTTCTCTCCCTTTGTGTCAGAGTAAAACGTGAATATTAATAAAAGGGACCAGGCTTTAGTGCGTCTTGAAATGTTAAGTGTGGTAAGGGAAGGGAAGGGAAGGGAAGTACATAAATATCACGAAATCACTTTGACTCCCGCATAAGAGAAATGTTCGGCATAAATAAATAGCATAAGAGAAATGGCGACTGATTATATCACCACTGGATATCTAATGCTCGAAAATAATTAAGTACCACGAGCTTATATATAGTCATGCCTCCGTGGTCTAGTGGCTCGCGTTCCTGGCTACCACTTCGCGGACCCGAGCTCGAATCCCGGCCTGGGCAGTCGGCATACAACTCACCCAGCTGTTCATCCTACCTTTCAGGGTGGTTGATATATAGGTACCTAGGGAAACCTGGGGAGGTAAACTGTGTGAATCCTGAATTTCACATCGCCCCGTGTTGTTACCTACCATAAGCTCAAAGGTCCAACGGATCGGAGATGGGCACCGAAGCCACACGCAACCATATCGTATGCACCCACCTTAACCCTTTTTAGTGTGCGAGTTTATATAAGAAATAGAGCAAAAGGAAATAGGAAAAGTAATATTAGTCGGCATTTACAAGACAAAACTCTCCGAAAGCAGATTATATTGAGACCAAGAAAAAAATTTATACACGAATGATAAACAAAAGGAAGAAATACAAACCTAAGAGAAAGTGAAGCGAAAGAAAATAAAGAGCAACAAAAATACTTCAAAACCACAAACCAATGCGAAAAAACAAATAAAAACAAATAGAAAACTACCAAAACCAACAAAAAAGACGAAAATAAAAACACTAAACAGAAAATCGCCAAAAAACAAACAAAAACAAAACAAAAACAAGAAAAAAACAAACCCACGCCACACACACACACAAAAAAAAAAGAAATAAATTAATCAACAAGAAACCAAACCAATCATGAAAACAGGAGAGAGAAAAGCGACCGAAAAAGAAAAAAAAAACTTTATCTCACTCTCTCTTGAAGCGTTACGTCAAGCGAACAGCCCCACGGGAAAAGGAGGCAGAGGAGGAGGAGGAAGAGGAGGAGGAGGAGGAAGAGGAGGAGGAGGAGGGCCGCTGTGGGTCGCCTCCTGTGGCCACCGCTTGTCCGGGGCGTCTGTTTGGTGCTTCCGATGCCAATAAACTTAAAAGCTGACCATTCGTAGGGGGGAGGAGGAGGAGGAGGAGGAGGAAGAGGAGGGAGGAGGGAGGAGGGAGGAAGAGAAAGGAATTAGGGTGGATAGTGATAGGCATTGATAGAAAGGCGGAGTGAAAGGCCGATAGATAGATAGATAGATAGATAGAGATAGATAAAGAGAGAGAGAGAGAGAGAGAGAGAGAGAGAGAGAGAGAGAGAGAGAGAGAGAGAGAGAGAGAGAGAGAGAGAGAGAGAGAGAGAGAGAGAGAGAGAGAGAGAGAGAGAGAGTGTATGTGTGTGTGTTCCGTTTACACACACACACACACACACACACACACACACACACACACACACACACAGCCCCAGGGTACTTCTAATTATCATAACAGCAGCGTCTTCGATACATAATAAAACTCGTATCGCCAACAAAGACACTTCACAAAAATACGAACATCGACAAGACCATCTACATAATTACAATACGCGATGCTTTGACTTGAAAACATTGAAGGGTGTGCGGGTAATACGAAGAAACTTTAGTAAAATAAGGAAGCGCTGTTAAGTGCTCGCTCTCTAACAGATTTTGCCCAACCCCCATCAGGTTTGTTATAATGGTCATGCCTTTCCTGTATCGTCTATAGGGAAAGCGTTCTTGTCTGACTCGTTGTTACCTGAGGTGGAATAGACTATGTAAATAACGGAGAATCAAATCGCATTAAAGCTACTGAATTCCTTATAAAACTCCCCTATGAAGAAACTATTTACCTTAAGGGACAAAATGACCACCAAACACCTTAGAACACCGAACCAAATCCCAGGTGGCACTAAATTGTCTATAACTTTAAAACGGGGGAATCAAATCACATTACAAGCTGCTGAATCCTTTATATAACTCACCAAATTACGAAACTGTTTATCTCGAGGAATATATAGACCAGCAAAACACCTGAGGATACCGACACCAAATCACAGGTGTCACAAACTCGCCTATAACTAACTGATAGTCAAACACCATTCCTGCATACTGAACCGCTTATAAAACTCTCACCATTACGAAACTATTTAGAATTACACGTTAGAATACTAAAATCAAATCCAAGGAGTCACTAACTCGCCCATTTAATCAACTAACTGAGAATCAAATGGCATCCCTCCTCCCCGGTGCTGGTATAATCAACTCCACTACTCTAGATCACTGTTGTTGTACCTGGCGTTATTAGCTTTATGCGGCCTCCCCCGAGGCCCACCTGGATCTAATTACGGATATTAGAGCCTCAGGTGAGTGTCTTAAGCAGGTGAGTGAGACAGGCCGAGGCTCACCTGTGTGTGTGTGTGTGTGTGTGTGTGTGTGTGTGACCACCCAGGGACGGAATAAATTTAAGAGTTGTGTATTCGAATACGAATACTTCTTGAAAATGTTCATGAATACATTCATGAATACTTTTCACTGAAAAATATCTTAATGTCGTAACTGGGTAGAAAATTGTTCTAAAGTTGTGCAACAGTAAAATGAGCTCATGCACGGTGACTCATGACTGGTGCCAGTATTCAATACAGGGGTAGCACACTTACCTTAATTACAGCAGAAATATCAGTTTGTATTTTCCCAAAATTCCCAATGACTAATTTCGAAAGAAACACAAGATATCACAAGTTCACGATTGAGTTTCACACTTGTTCACAATGTCTGGCACACTACACGGACATTGAATTCACTGTTATCTCCGGGAGACGCCGCACCACTGAACATATAATATCCTATGGGTAATAGGACAGTAGGGAAAAAAAATCCTACTTAATTAAGTCTGTTTCAAGCTGAGCTACAGTCATCCTCCACGGGCCTCCAGGCCGCCATACTGGCAAGTGGCAATTGAGTCAGACCAGACGCCGCGTTGTCACAGTCTGCGAACCTGTAATACGCGAGTATTACACGTCCCCCCAGGAGAACAGAGTTAAGGACAACGGCTATTATTTCTGATAATAAATTTTGAAGAATTCGTCAGTTTATTCGCAAAATACAAATACTTTTCCTTGGTATTAAAATACGAATGAAAATACTTAGATTTCCATCAATAATTATTCGAATACGAATACGAATACACCCAAATACGGTATTCGAAGACGAATACTCCATCCCTGGTGTGTGTGTGTGTGTGTGTGTGTGTGTGTGTGTGTGTGTGTGTTAGAGAGAGTGAGAGAGAGAGAGAGAGAGAGAGAGAGAGAGAGAGAGAGAGAGAGAGAGAGAGAGAGAGAGAGAGAGAGAGAGAGAGAGAGAGAGAGAGAGAGAGAGAGAGAGAGAGAGAGAGAGAGAGAGAGAGAGAGAGAGAGAGAGAGAGAGAGAGAGAGAGAGAGAGAGAGAGAGAGAGAGAGAGAGAGAGAGAGAAAAATATTAATAAAATATACATACCACTAGTGAAATGATTAAATGAAGTTAGTGAGGAAGAATAAAAAAGAAGGAAGAAAGAAAGAAACATGTAAGAATAAGGGGAGAGAGAGAGAGAGAAGACTAATAAGGTGAGAGAGAGAGAGAGAGAGAGAGAGAGAGAGAGAGAGAGAGAGAGAGAGAGAGAGAGAGAGAGAGAGAGAGAGAGAGAGAGAGAGAGAGAGAAACATATTGAAATTGAGTGAAGAAAGGAAGAGTTTTATTGGAAGTCGGAGGGGAAGAAGGAATAAAAAAGAGGAGGAGGAGGAGGAGGAGGAAGAAAGAGTTGGAGTGTAAGAGAGAGGAGGAGAAAGAGAAGAGAAATGCAAAAAAGAAAAGATTGAGTCTCGGAAATATGAAAGAAAAAATGATGGAAAGAGAGAAGAAGGAGAGAGAAAAATTCCAACGCGGTTAAAAGACGAAAGAGGAAATATAAAATAATGAAAAGGACAAGACGAAAGAGAATTAAAAGAAGAGACGAAAGGGAAGATAAAGGAAAAATGTAAGTGTGTGAGAAGGGAAAAATTACAGAATAAGATAAAAAAAAAGACAAAATAATAATAAGGAGAATAAATAACACTAATAATAAATACGAAGAAAATAATAGAAAAATAAAGAAAAACCACTAAGGGGACATATTTCCATAGATCTACCGGCTCCTCTACTCTAAGCTCAATGCCAAAGTAAATTTCATGTTGTATCTCGTATTCAATGTGACAATAAAAGTTATCTTATCTTATCTTATCTTATCTTAATCCACGCCTCATTTACATACAATTACTAAGGTTAAATGATAAGAAAATATGAAGAAAAATAAAGAAAAACAGCAAGCACATATATTTCCATAGGTCTACCGGCTCCTCTACGTAAATTAATCCCACGCTTCATTTACATACAATTACTAAGGTTATTATTGTACCTGCGAGAGCTTGAAATAAATACAAACTGATTATGAGGCATTCCAGCGAGGAGAACATTATAAAAAAGAAGTTATCAATTATTTTCCTATGTTGTTCTCTTCCCATGTTCTTTTCTATGTTGTTCTCCTTTGTTGTTCTTTTCCTATATTGTTCTTTTCTTATGTTGCTGTTTTCCTATGTTGTTGTTTTCCTATGTTGTTGTTTTCTTATGTTGTTCTTTTCCTATGTTGTTCTTTTCCTATGTTGTTCTTTTCCTATGCTGTTCTTTTCCCATGTTGTTCTTTTCCTATGTTGTTCTTTTCCTATGTCGTTCTTTTCCTATGTTGTTCTTTTCCTATGTTGTTCTTTTCCTATGTTGTTCTTTTCTTATGTTGTTCTTTTCCTATGTTGTTGTTTTCCTATGTTGTTCTTTTCCTATGTTGTTCTTTTCCTATGTTGTTGTTTTCCTATGTTGTTCTATTCCTATGTTGTTATTTTCCTATGTTGTTTTAATAAGAGTACACTAGCTTTGTATATGTTTTTGTTTTCTTTACGATGGCAATGACCTTACTTGCAAACGTTCCTCTGCTATGAAAACGTTGTGGATTATGAACACGATCGTAAACGTTTAATATATCAGCATAACAAAATCACATGTAGAAGAAAATTTGCTAGACTCGTGAAGATACCTTGCTCTTTTTCCGAGTCCACAACACCACCAGCATCACCATCACCACCACCAACAACAACAACAACACCAACATCACTATCATCATACCACCACCATGACAAAAAAATATTAGAACGTTTTCTCTATAGTTTCATCAGTGCGAGGCTTTGTTCTTACGAGTCCACAAAACCACCTCCACCACCATCACCACCACCACAGAGGAGAGTATCAAGACACTTCTCCACCCGAAATTGACCTCTCCTTTGACCTCTCATTCTTTATTTATTTTTCCGAAGAAGCGTTTACCAGGGTTTTTTATTCATGTTTTTGTTTTTTTGCCCTTGAGCTGCCTTCCTTGCTGTAAGAAAAAAGAAAACAAGCCTATAGAGTCCATCCTTCTGTCCTGCCATGTCCCAGCCGCGGAGCCTGACCACCTCGTCCAAGGCAGCTCAGTCGACCTCACCGCCACCTCCCAACTCAACCTGGCCGCCACCTCTCTCCCTCGCAGCGCCCAGCCAACCTCACACTCCGTTTTCTTCGCCTCTCGATCCCCTTAGCACCCTCTTCTCTGGAGACCGCGAGGGTGAATAGGTAATACGAGATGGCATAAAGGATAAATGTGGGAGAGAGAGAAAGAGAGTGAAAGAGGGAGACACGGAAAAAAAGAAGGCGGGGAAAAGGGAAAAGGAAAGGATAACTCTTGTAAATGGAGAGAAGAGGGTGAGAGAGGGAGGGATGGATGGATGGAAGGGGCGAGGGTTGGAAGGTTGGTTGGTTGGTCAGTTCCGGCTCAACAGTCACCGCCAATGAAGTTAAAGAGACGCCAAGATGAAAGGATATGAGAGGGAGAGAGAGACGTAGAGAGAGAGAGAGAGAGAGAGAGAGAGAGAGAGAGAGAGAGAGAGAGAGAGAGAGAGAGAGAGAGAGAGAGAGAGAGAGAGAGAGAGAGAGAGAGAGAGAGAGAGAGAGAGAGAGAGAGAGAGAGAGAGAGAGAGAGAGAGAGAGAGAGAGAGAGAGAGAGAGAGAGAGAGAGAGAGAGAGAGAGAGAGAGAGAGAGAGAGAGAGAGAGAGAGAGAGAGAGAGAGAGAGAGAGAGAGAGAGAGAGAGAGAGAGAGAGAGAGAGAGAGAGAGAGAGAGAGAGAACGAAAGAAAGAAAACCAGAAAGAAAGAAAGAAAGAAAGAAAGAAAGAAAGAAAGAAGGAACGAAGGAGAAAAAGAGAAAGAAAGAGAAAGAGACAGACAGACAGACAGACAGACAGAGGGACAAAGACAATTAGATATAAATAAAAAGGACTTGAACGCCTTAATGACACAAAGCGATCTCTTGAACCGAACTAACGCGCACCTAATAAGCGACACTGATCTTCTATGCAAGGGAAAAGAAAAATAATAATAATAGTAATAAGAAGAAAGTCACAATAAATACTGATGGAAAATGAATATATTGTAAACAGAGAAGGACATAGAAGAACACTATATATATCTTGATGGAAAAATAATAATAATAGGTTGAAAATAAACTAAATACTGATAGGAAATAGATAATAATAAATAAACAGATAATAGTGTAGCGTGAATCGAAGGGAAGCTTGAAGAATGACACTAGAGGTTTATTATTAATGAAAAAAACTGTTCTTATATTGATAGGAAAAAGTATAAGAATAAAAATTAATAAAAAATGAATTAATGACAGATGAGAATAAATAAATTAGAAGAGAGAAGAAAAAGATATCACAGTAGGAAAAGAAGCCAGAGAGAAAAGAAGGAAAATTAAATGAAAATCAGAAAAAAATAACTAGGAAAAGATGCAAGAAAGAAAGGAAATAAACAAAATATAATCATAAGAAAAGAAAGTGGAAGAAAGAAGGAAAGAAAGGAAAATATAAAAGAAAAGATACAAGAAAATAAGAAATACAAAGAAAAAAAAAGAAAACAATAAACAATGGCAGAGAGAGAGAGAGAGAGAGAGAGAGAGAGAGAGAGAGAGAGAGAGAGAGAAAGGAATTCCACGACAGGAACGACTCATGACTCACTCTCAGCAGCTACTGTGTCCACGCCTCTTCCTCCTCCTCCTCCTCCTTCGTCTCTCAATTCTCCTCCTTTTCCTTCCAGTCTTCCTTCTTCCTCTCTTAGTCCTCCTTACATTCCCATACAATTATTTTTTTTCTTCTCTTCTTCTTCTTCTTCTTCTTCTTCTTCTTCTTCTTCTTCTTCTTCTTCTTCTTCTTCTTCTTCTTCTTCTCCTTTCTCTCTTTTCTCCTTCCTTTCTTATCACATTTTTCTTCTTCCTTTACTTCCTTCTCTGGTTTCCTTCCTAATCTTCCTCATCTCACTCCCAGTCTTATCCTCATTCTCCTCCCCCTCCTCCTCCTCCTCCTCCTCCTTCCTACCCCGTGCAATCGGCTAAACAAAGAGCAGCCGCCCCCCTCCGTCCTCCGATGCCCCCTGCCGCCCCCCTGAGCCCCCCGGAGCGACGCGGCGGGGCTCGTGTTTCCTCCAGGAGACGGGCCGGTCATTTGGAAGGCTGCCGGGCCGTCTCGCGGGTGAGGGGGCACACGGCGGAACGGTTATCGGACGGCGCCACGGACGGACTGACGGATTGGCGAGGGAATAAAGGAAGGGTTGGTTGACTGACTGGGAAGGGAAAGGGTTTGACTGACTGACTGGATGGATGGATGGATGGATGAATAAAAGATTGACTGACTGACTGACTGGAGAGTAGATTGACTGACTGAATGGATGGTGAGGGGAAGGGTTCTTTGACTGACTGACTGACTTAAGGGTTGACTGACTGACTGGCTGGCGAGTAGGTTGACTGACTGAATGGATGGTGAGGAGAAGGGTTCTTTGATTGACTGACTGACTTAAGGGTTGACTGACTGACTGGCTGGCAAGTAGATTGACTGACTGAATGGATGGTGAGGGGAAGGGATGGTTGACTGACTGACTGCCTTAAGGGTTGACTGACTGGTTGAGTGAGTATCTGTATGCAGGGGTGAAGATTGGTTGACTGACTGAACTGACTGACTGGTGGGATGTATGGTTAAACTGACTGGCTGGATGTATGGTAAGGGAAAGTGCTGAATGAGTGACTGCACTGGATAAAGGGTTGACTGACTGACTAACTGACTGACTGAAGGGTTGACTGACTGAGTCGATGGCGTTGTCTCTGCTCTTATGAATGGTTTTTTTTTTTTGTGTGTGTGTGTGCGTGATTTTCTCTCTCTCTCTCTCTCTCTCTCTCTCTCTCTCTCTCTCTCTCTCTCTCTCTCTCACTCACACAAAAAACACACACACACACACACACACACACACACACACACACACACACACACACACACACACACACACACACACACACACACACACACACACACAAACACCCACACACACACACACACACACACGTTCAAGCCCTTAAGCAAGTACCCAATCACATAAAAGTCAGAATAAAACAGCCACACACATTCAAGTATTACACCAGTCAGGCAAACGAGCAAAACACGTGAAATCCAAACCTCTCCCTTTATGCCCCTCCCACACACTACCCGAAGCCTCTGCCCCAATCCTACCCCCACCAATCCTCTACACCGCACCTCCGAACCCTCTACCTCCTTACACGAACACCCCGACCACCTCCTTCACCCCAATCTTAAATTTTCTTCACCCCCCAACCCTCCTTCCCTTCTTCAGTCTCCCTTCCTTCACCCCCTTCACATTTAATCCTCCTCCTCCTGCATCTTCTTCCCTTCCTTCATTCCCCGTCCACAAACTCCTCTACCTCCCTTCTTCAATAACCCTTCCCTCTTCACTCCCTCTTCCTTCACGCCCCCTCCCTCCTTCAGTCTCCCTTCCTTACCCCCAATCCACTTTCCCCGATCCCCTTTCTCAACCCTCCCCTTCATCCCCTTCCCTCTTTCACCTCCAACCCTCACCCCAACCCTTCACACCCCAATTCCCTTTCCTGCCTCCCAATCCCCTTTCCTAATCCCCAATCCTCCACCTCGATCCCTTCCCCTCCTCCCCCCAGACAAAAGAGGATCAAGACCACCTACTCGAAACCTCAGAACACGCTCCCGAATACTACACTACAGCATTGCAAAGTGTTATAACCCTCTCCACCTCCACCACCACCACCACCACTACCACCACCACCAGGCCAGACCTCTCTCCCCCTCCCTTCCCGCCGCCTTGTAGATGCTGGAGATTCAAAGGAGGAAGGGGGAAGGGGTAGTGAGGGGGGGCGGATTTTCGGGGACTCCCAGACAAAGAGATAAAATAAAAGATAAGGAGAATATGTATAGTTAGCGCGGACGTGAGATGGGAAGGGAAGGAAGGACACACACACACACACACACACACACACACACACACACACACACACACACACACACATCAAGGACATGGGCGATATATATATATAGAGAGAGAGAGAGAGAACACGCCATATGGTTAATGAGAGAGGGAAAAAAAGTTATAAAGAAAAAAGACAAAAAGACAAAAAGAGAAAAAGAGAGTGAGAGAATGAAAACTGCAAAAAAATAAGATTAAGAAAGGAAAAGAGAGAAAAAACGGGAGAGAGAGAGAGAGAGAGAGAGAGAGAGAGAGAAATGGGGGAGGAGAGGGGTACAGAACGAGTGGCATTTGTCAGAGAAAAACGAGAGGATTAAGGAAAGTTAACAGAGACGTGACTGTGGAAAGGAGGAGAAGGAGGAGGAGGAGGAGAAATAGGAGAAAGGAAAGGAGGAGATAAAGAAGGAGAATGGGCAATGTCCGAGAGGGAAAGGAGTGGCTGTGGGAGGAGAGAAAGGGTGATAAAGATGGAATGTAGAGGAGAAGAGGGAGGGAGAGAGAGGTAATAAAGAGGGTGAGAGGGAGGAAGAGGGGAGCTAGTTTAAGACCTTGCTTCGATCGGTCATCACGAAGCAAAGAGAGGAGAGGAGGAGGAGGAGGAAGGGGGAAGAGGGTAGGAGGGTATGTGCGTATGAGTTAACCGATACACACACACACACACACACACACACACACACACACACACACACACACACACACACACACATATTGGTAGTCTCGGTTGAGCTAAAAATGATGTACTTAAGATGCTGTATCGAAGATGCTAATTGTGATGAGAGATGCTAAGATGAAGATGATGATTAAGATGAGGATGCTGTAATGGAGATGATTAGGTGAAGATGCTGACGGGGATGAAGATGCTGTGAGATAAAGATGCTGATTGTGATGAAGATGCTAATGATAAAGATGCTGCTGTGGTTAAAATGCTGATAGAGGTGAAGATGTTATGATGAAGATGCTGTGGTGATGCTGGTGAGGGTGGTGACGGTAGTGCTGGTGGTGGTGATGCTGGTGGTGGTGGTGGTGGTGGCGGTTGGTGGGTGAGTAAAAGGGGAGGATGGGAAATCTATAACGTCTTTATTGGCATTCATTCTATTGTGTTCTATTGTATTTAATGTCCCGCGCAATACCCGCCCTGCCAGACATCACCGCCGACTGGACGTATAATAAAAGGCAAGAGTGGCGAGGTTACGACACTGCAGCGGTGGTGGTAGTGGTGGTGGTGGTGGTGGTGGTAGTGGTGGTGGTGGTGGTGATGGTGGTGGAAAGGAGAGAAAATAAAAGAAAAGAAAAAGAAAATAAAGCATATGTTATCACTTTCTCGAACATACGGTAAGGTTAATATGGTATAGCGGTTGAAGCCGTTAGTGAATGGTTATAATACACGAGTTATATTGTATGAGTGATTGTTGTGTTCTGGGCGATGGCTTAACACGGCTCATACTTAGAGTCGTATTAGAAGATATTTCACCGCCCAAGAACATATATTTGACAAGGCTTTCGTAGGATTTGTGGGTATTTCCAGGAGTAGTTTTATGACCCCGATGGTAGTTTGACCCTTCCTCTGTACCCTGAACCTAGAAACACCTATTTGACAAGGCTTTCGTAGGAGTTGTGGGTATTTCCAGGAGTAGTTTTGTGACCCTGGTGGTAGTTTGACCCTTCCTCTTTACCATGAACCTAAAGAAACACTCATTAGAACCCGACTGACCCTCTCTTTGACCTTTAGGAGTAGCTGATGTGAGAAGCAAAAGTGTCTTATAATACCAACCTTATAGTCTTCCGCAACTGTTTCTGTTGATAACTTTTTACGAGGGAGAGGGAGAGAGGTCAAGGAAGAAGGGGAGAAGAAGGGAAGCGGAATACAAGAAGGGAAGATGTAGAGAAGGGTTGTAAGGAGGAAGAGTCGAAGAAAGAGGAGGAAAGGAAGAAGACTGGCGAACACATCCACCACCTCCCCCTCCTCCTCCTCCTCCTCCTCCTCCTCTTCATCCTCATCCTACACACACACACAACCAGACTGGGAGGGACATTCAGAGACGCAGACATGTCGGGGAAAGAGAAGGAGACGAGACGAGAAGGAGACAAGGAAGTGAAGTAAGGAAGGAAGGAAGGAGAGGGTGTAACGTTACAGAAGGAGAGGAGGCAAGGAGAAGGAAGGAAGGAAGGAAGGGGGTAGCGTTAGGATAGAAGTAGAGAAGGAGACAAGGAGGAGGAAGGAAGGAAGGAAGGAAGGAAGGGACAGAGGGTAACGTTAGAGTAGGAGAGTAGACAGGGAAGGAAGGAAGGAAGGAAGGAAGGGACGTCGGGGAGGAGTAAGTAACATTAGAACAGAATCACCATCATAAACAGCATAACCCTGCCCCCAGCGCACATAGATCGGGGTTATGAACACGTCTTTAATTAGCAAACGGCGCCATTATCTCGGTCTAATGAAGTGCCCCCTTCGGCGTACGGGGGGGCACGGGGGGCCACCTAACCCTCGCCTGGAACACCCCGGAGAGGCACTGGAGATTGCTTCGTAGGTTCAAGAGGGCAATACGAACCTAGCAAGACTCGAAGGGGTACTGGATTACTCGTTGAAATTAGTGTAATGTGTTCCTTGTGAGACTGTAGCGTGTGTGTGGGTGTGTGGGTGGGTGTGGGTGTGTGGGTGGTAGTGCGAGGGGGTATAGGGATGATAGAAACTCAAGCTCCAAGACTAAATAAAAGGGAGTAGTTAGTGAATTGTTAAAGAAAGGAAGAGAAGAGAGATTTCCTTATGAGACTATGGTATTGTTCGACGGTTTCGCCTCTCACATCAACCATTTCCAAAGGCCGAAAAGGATGAGTCGTGTGCGTATGAGTGAGTGAATGAGTACGATGAGGCTGTGAGAGGAAGGATAATGATGTGAGAGGGGACGATGGGGAGGATGGCGGTGAAGATGAGGGCGCGGTGAGAGGCCGAAGAATGGCAAGAGAGAGAGAGAGGACACTTAAGAATGAACTGCGTGTGAGAGTCGATGGATTGTATGGAAAAAATATAAATAACTATAGGACGGACGCTTCGGGTGACAGGGTACGTGCGGCGGACACCAGGACGAAGAAGAAGAGAAAAATTACTGACATCACGAAGGAAATTAAGAAAAATATGCAGATCAAGAAAGAATATTACAAAACCGCAGCAAATGAAGAAGAAAATAACTACTAACATTACGAAGAAGAAATAAAGGAAACTACGTAGATCAAGGAAGAAGACAAAATCGTAACAAAATAAGAGATGAAAAATATTAAAAAAAAGGGAAAAAGAGGGAAAAAAGATGAAGACAAGGAGAAAAAGATACAGGATGAGAAATAAAGGAAA
Organism: Eriocheir sinensis; assembly: GCF_024679095.1. NCBI lineage: Eukaryota > Metazoa > Arthropoda > Malacostraca > Decapoda > Varunidae > Eriocheir > Eriocheir sinensis. The sequence goes on from NC_066536.1 coordinate 18,442,124, forward strand.
AATAAGTCGATCAAGGAAGAATTAGACAAGACAGCAAAGTGAAAATTGATAAAATATAAAGAAAAAAGAAAAAAACACCAACGCCGCGTAAAACAAACAAAATCTTTACAATCTGAGCCAAGGACGCGTAAAACCAAACCGTACCTAAACAAATAATATAAAAAAACACCCTTGAACCTGAAATCGGTGAAGTATAAAAGGCGACCCATCCCTCCCTGCCTGGTCATCCCTAGCCCACAGCGGTGCACAAGGGCGTGGCGCTGAGGACTCTTGAGAAGGAAGATCGAGAGAGGGGGTAGAAAAGACGACCCACGGCAGCATCCAACCATTATTATGACGTGGAATCGAGAGAGCGGTGGATGAGTGGTCAGGTTCGCGTCCCGCCCAACTCAACAAGCTAGCAATTCTTCAGTCACCGTCGAGTGTTCTAAGCCCTGTTCACGTTGTGCCGACTCTTGGGCAACGACAATCCAGCGACTTTTAGGTCCCCTTCACACTGTGCCGACTCAGCATCAGGTGATCGTTTCTAGACCTCTTTCTGACATCAACATTTCACACCCAAGACCTCGTGTACCCTGAGTCGCTAGGTTGTCGTGGCCCAGAGTCGGGACGGTGTGAAAGGGGCCTAAGACTACCCACATGCTGTCCTGAAGACCACCTATCATTCCTGTCTCTAGATTATCCCTAAAAGAGGAACAAAGATGAGCTCCGTGGGGCAACATGAGCTAAGCAGGATGGCGCCACTATAAACACTTGCCTACGCCATAACCAGACGTACCGGCGCTATAGGCAAAACGTCATCTCTCTTTCTTCCTCTCTATCTATCTTCTTAATTTACTGGCATTTCTCTCTTTGTTCCTCGTTTTGTTCTCTCTATGTCTGTTTATTACTTCTTATTCTCCTGATCATTATTCGCCCATCCTTCCTTTTCCTTCTTTGTTGCATCTCCTTTCCTCTCTCTCCTCCGTCCCCCTTCTTTATCGCCCCTCTTCATCTTCTCCCTCCTCCTTCTTCTCCTCCTCTTTCTCCTCCTTCCTCCTCCCCCAACACCTATGAATACATAACCCCAAAATGCGAAAAAATGGGTAATAGGCGAACTTCTTTAATTACCAAACCCAGGAAAAAAATCTTATAATTTACCCCTAGCATTTCTTTACCGCCTTCATTAACACACACGCTCTCTCTCTCTCTCTCTCTCTCTCTCTCTCTCTCTCTCTCTCTCTCTCTCTCTCTCTCTCTTCGGTAAACCAAGAAGACCTCGAACCTCTTTTTTCCTCTTCCGTTCCTTACGTCCTCTCGAATTTCTTAGAGAGAGAGAAAAAAAAGAAAGAGAAAAAGAAATTAAGAAAGAAAAGTAAATGCGAGGACAGCTAGAGAGAGAGAGAGAGAGAGAGAGAGAGAGAGAGAGAGAGAGAGAGAAGAAGAGAAGGAAGCAATGAAAGAAGAGAAAGGAAGTAAAAAAGAGAGAGAACGGAGGAAAAAATTAAAGAAAAGAAGAGAGAACGAAAGAAGAATGAAAAAAATAATAGACAAAAATAATAGAGAAAGAAAAAAGTTGAGAGAGAGGAAGAGAGAGAGGAAACTAAGGGCGTGAGACCGAGAGAGAGAAGGAAAGAAAGAGACAGAAAGAGAGAGAGAAAGAGACCCCCAAAATACTTAAGGCCGTCACAGGATCATAATGATAACTCAGGGATCGGTGTGAGCTGGAAAATAATGGCGGGGGAAGAAGAAGGGGGCGAAGAAGGGGGCGAAGAAGAAGGCGGGACGACCCATCACTCACCCTGTCACCCCTACACCCCTCCTCACCCCTCTAAACTACCTCCCACACCCTCTCTACCCCTCCTCTACCCTCCCGTCACCCTCCTCCTCTTCCTCCTCTCCCCCTCCGTCACCCTCCATTTTAACACATCACTGGTTACTTATGGTGACGGGCGCGGACAAATGATTAGTGAAGAACCGCAGCGATGGAGAGGCCCGGGAGTCATCGGCCGCCCGGAGCATTGTCTGAGCGGGCGTTAGCCACCTCGGGACCTCGTTCGGCTGTCACGGCGCCGCGTCAATGGGCCAAGAGAGCGACCCGGCGGCTAGTTTATGTGCCAGGGAAGGTCACGCGAGGGGAAAGGATGGATGGAGGATGGGGTAGAGAGGAGGATAGATGGATGGTTGGGTGGGTAGAGGGAGAGTGGATGGTTGGATAGAGAGAGAGAGGAAGGGTGGCTTGTCAAATTTTAGTTCCTTTTTTATATTTCGCTTTCTAATTCGACAATCTACCTCACATTTTTGAACAGGAGTCTCACATTCTTATTATTGATGTTCCCTTCCCTCCCTCCTTCCTTCCTTCCTTCCTTCCTACATTCCTTCCTTCCTCGTTTCCTTTATCATCTGTTTTGCATACTCCTGATTTTGTATATTCGGTTTTTTTTTCGTTTTCAATAGTTTTTTATCTTTTTTGTTGAATTTCATTGTGTTTCTACTTATATCTGTGGGTTTATTGTATTCATGTCTATCTGTCTACGAATTTATTTATTTATTTCATTTTTACTTTATATTATTTCATTTTATTTTATTTATTTATTTTTATTTTTGTGTGTGTGTGTCTCTAAGCTGTTTTGTTTTTTCCTTGTTGGGCAAGTACTATCTATTTTTTTTTTTTTTTTTTTACTCTTTCCATGCGTCCATCGTCTCATCTAAGTAATATAAGTAAGTAAATCAAGTAAGTAAATCATCTTTCTCCTCCTTTTCTTTTTTTTACTTCCCCTTCCTATACCTTAAGTTCATATATCTCCCTTCCTCCTCCTTTCCTTTTTCTTCTTCCTCTTCTTCTTCTTCCCTCTTCTTTACTTGCCTTTGTTTCTTCGTCTGTTCTTCCCATTTCCTACTTTCCTACCTTTTCTTTATGGGACCAAAGCTTAACACACACACACACACACACACACACACACACACACACACACACACAAATAACCCCCCACACACACACACATAACCCACACACACACACAAACAAAAATGAACAGATACGACAGCAGAAAAAAAAATATGGAAAAACAGAAGAAAAAAAAACATAGACACACACACACACACAACCCCCACCCCCACACACACACACAAGGGCACGCTGGAGGCCCATGATACAGCGGCGAATAATATAATCACCATAAAGACGAGAGATGTAAAGTCCAGCAGTGTTTTTACGGTGGGCAGCACGTCGGTCAGCCCCGTCCTATTTTACTGCCAGGAGGAGGAGGAGGAGGAGGAGGAGGGGGAGAAAGAGGAGGAGGAAGGAGAACCGTAACCCAAAACCTATAAACACAATACAACTTCGGGTCGGATCTCGTATAGTCGCGTGGAAATGGAATCGAGTCGTCTATAGTCCCTTGAGATCTTGGAGCTTTATACGGGGAAGGAGGAGGAGGAAGAAGAGGAGGAGTTGGAGGAGGAGGAGGGGATGGACCACGAAGAGCACCAGAAGAAGGAGGAGGAGGAAGAAGAGCAGAAAAAGTAACAGAAGGAGGAAGAGGAAGAGGAAGAGGAGGAGGAGAAGGGTAAGTTAAGAGGTGCTGAGAGAAAAGGACAAGAGAGAAAGAGAAAGAGGGGGGGAGGGAGGGAGGGAAGGAGGTAAGAGAATATGGAGGAGAAAACGGAGGAGGAGAGATCGGATATTCGTGTGTGAGTATTTATATGATAATTTTTTTTCCGAGGAGGAGAAGGATGAAAAAAGTGTTATTTCCTGTACCTTTTTTTCCCATTCTGTTCCTTTTCTTTATCAACCTTTATCTGTAATTTCCCTTCTTTTCATCTCCTTTCTTTTCTTCTCCTGTCTTTACTTTTAATTTCTTTTTTTCTGTCATTTTTTTCTTTTTTTTTCTTTCCCTTCCTTTCGTCTCCATTCCTTTCCTTTCCTTTCCATTCCTTTCCCTTCCCTTCCTTTTCTTTCCCTTCATTTCCCTTACTTACAACTCCTATCCTTTCCTTTCCCTTCCTTTCCCTTCGTTTCCTTTCCTTTCCCTTCCTTTCTCTACCTTTTAACTCCTATGCCTTCCTTTTTTTTCCTTTCCTTTCGACTTCTATCCTTTCCCTTCCCTTCCCTTCCTTTCCCTTCCTTTCAACTCCTATCCTTTCCTTTCAATTCCTATTCTTCCCTTTCCTTTCCAATCATTAAATTAGGCAAAGGTACATGAGCTATCAGTACAATCCCATTCCTACATATCTATTCCTTTCCTTTTCTCCCCTACATTCACTCTCCTCACATCTTCTCTACAGCATCTCAACATCTATCTATCTATCTATATATCTGGCACTCTATTCATTCAGTGTATCCATACTTATACCTAACATTTATTTCCCTTTTACCTCCTTTCCTTCCTGACTATAAATATCCTCAAGTAAAATGAAGGACTCACAGCAAAACTAACGTATAATATCTTTCTTAATGTCTCATCTCCTCTCATCTCCTCTCCGTCCTCCTTCTCTTTCCCTCAAAAACAATGATGGCGCCAATATTTTAAGCAAGTCTACCCTTCTTGCCTTGCCCTCGGTTCGGTTCCCCCTCAGCGCCCGTGGACAATTGAGCCGAATAGCGCCCGTATGTGTCTTTATTTCCCCTTATAACATGACTCACAAAGGTACACACACACACATACACACACACATACATACAATCATACAGACATTCATCCAAGCTTCCCCTCTGTACCTAACCCTCCTTCCTTCCCTTCTTCCCCTCCTCCTCCTCCTCCTCGTCCTACCTCGCCGTCCCCTTGGTATATCAAAATTCAAATCTGGAGGGTTGGATTCCACTTAAAGCTCTTCGTATTTCATAGATAATTAGATTCTGAGGGTTGTGTCCACGTCCCCTCACGAGATCCCCTTCTGGAGGATTTGATCTGTGATGTCCAGTTGTCCCCTCGATCGTTGTTGTCCTCCTCCTCCTCCTCCTCCTCCTCCTTCTCCTCCTCCTCCATGTCATCTCTCCTCTCCTCTTGTCTAATATCTTCTCGTTTGGTCTGGTTCTGGTTCTTCATCTCTGTCGATACATTCTTCTTTTTCTTATCGTACTTCTCCTCCTCCTCCATATCATCTCTCCTCTCCTCTTCTCTAATATCTTCCCGTTTGGTCTGTTGTGGTTCTTCATCTCCGTCGACACCTTCTTCTTCTTCTTCTTATCGTTCTTCTCCTCCTCCTCCTCCTCCTTCTCCATCTATTACATGCTCTCTCTTTCTTCCTTCCTTTCGCTCTTGTCTTGTCAGGGCTCGGTTCTTGGCCCAGTGCTCTTCATTATTTACATCAACGACGTGGATGTTGGACTCAATAACCGCATTAGTAAATTTGCAGACGACACAAAGATTGGCAACTCGGTTCTCACTGACGAAGACAGGCAAAGCCTCCAAGAGGATTTGCACAAAATTTCAGCTTGGTCGGATAGATGGGAGATGCCCTTTAACGTAGACAAGTGCCAGGTCCTTCAAGTTGGAACGAGGAATAAAAAGTTTGATTACGAAATGCGCGGCGTTAAACTCAAAAGCGTTCAATGCGTCAAGGACTTGGGGGTCAAAATCGCGTCAAACCTCAAATTCTCACAGCAATGCATCGATGCAGCAAATAAAGCGAACAGAATGTTGGGCTTCATTAAAAGAAACTTTTTATTTAAGAATAAAGATGTAATACTCCCGCTCTACAACAGTTTAGTCAGACCCCACTTGGAATATGCGGTACAGTTTTGGTCTCCCCACCATGCAAAGGATATTGCTAAATTAGAAGGTGTTCAGCGTCGGGCAACGAAAATTATCCCTTCCTTGCGCAACAAATCCTACGAAGAAAGGCTTTCTACCCTTAACATGTTCTCTCTTGAGAAACGTCGAGGAAAACTGATCGAATGTTTTAAAATACTTAATGGTTTCACGAATGTAGACAGATCAACATTGTTTATGATCGATGACACTTTGCGCACGAGGAACAATGGCGTAAAACTCAGATGTAGACAAGTAAATTCAGACTGCACCAAATTTTTCACCAACGTTGTAGTGCGAGAATGGAGTAAGCTCCCACCGTCAGTGGTCCAGTGTAACACGATTGACTCCTTCAAAATAAGCTCGACCGTCACTTCCTTCAACTTAATATCAACTAGAGTAGAAATGCAACGTTTTGGAGTCTTCTGATTAATGTAAAATCACTTAGGTTTAAGGACAGACCACCAAGTCTGGACCATGGGGTCTGTGTGGTCTGATTTTCTATGTAAATCTATCTATGTAAATCTCTCTCTCTCTCTCTCTCTCTCTCTCTCTCTCTCTCTCTCTCTCTCTCTCTCTCTCTCTCTCTCTCTCTCTCTCTCTCTCTCTCTCTCTCTCTCTCTCTCTCTCTCTCTCTCTCTCTCTCTCTCTCTTATTAATCATCACTTTTTCCTCTCTCTCCTTCATTACCTTCTCTATCTGTTCTCTCTCTCTCTCTCTCTCTCTCTCTCTCTCTCTCTCTCTCTCTCTCTCTCTCTCTCTCTCTCTCTCTCTCTCTCTCTCTCTCTCTCTCTCTCTCTCTCTCTCTCTCTCTCTCTCTCTCTCTCCCTCTCGCTCTTTCACCTTTCAATCCTCTCCGTTTGTCTCATTCCCTCTTCGTAATACCCTCAATTTACTCTTCTTTTTTTCTTCTTCTTTGTCTTTATCCTCCTGTTCTGCTTCCTCTTCTTCTTCTTCCTTCTCCTCCTCTTCATCTTCATATTTTTCCTTCTTCTCTCAATCTCATTCAGCTATATTATTACTTCTCCTCCTCCTCCTCTTCCTCCTCTTACTTCTTCTCCTCCTCTTCCTCCTCCTCTTCATTCTCCGTTTACTACTACTGTTACTTCTTCTCCTCCTGCTTCCTTCCTCCTCTTCCTCCTCCTCCTCCTTCTTTTGGTGCTTTCTCATTCGCTTATTCTTTTCTTCCTCTTAATCTTTTTCTTCTTCTTTTTGTTCTTCTTCTTGTTCTTGTTCTTGTTCTTCTTCCTCTCCCTTTTCCTCCTCCTCTTCCTCCTCTTCCTCCTTCACCTGTCCCTCATTACCTGTAGAGCCACCCTAATCCCTCTCCCCCCACCTTTCCAACACTCCGAGCTTTGCCTTCTCCTCTCTCATTGGCTGACGGTTGACCAATGACCCGCCGCTTAGGGCCCTCAAGGACTGGGCGAGGCTTTTAAATGAGTGAGTCTCCCTTTTGAACCCTCTTTTGGATTCACGTTTTCTATGAAGTTAATATTGACGGTTTTCTGGTGTTTTTTTGTTATTGTTGTTTTGTGATTTGTTTGATGTTTGTGTGTGTGTTTTTCTTGTCTATATTTACGTTTTTTTATGATGGTTAATTTTTTTACGTTTGCGATTTACGATTTACGATTTTCAGGTGCTGTGTTTTTTTCTCTAATGTGTTGTTTTGTGTTTTTTTAATGTTTTCTTGTGTTTTTTATATATTTTCGATAATGTTTTTTTATGACTTGATTGATGTTTGTGTGTGTTTGTGTGTGTGTTTCTCCGTTTTGTTTTGCTTGTTTTTGTTGTTGCTGCTTTTCCTGTTGTTGTTTTATTGTCGTCGTTTGTTTTCTAAAAGACGTTATTTTCTTTTTGTTTCAGTCTGTTTCCTTTTCTTTTTCTTTTCCTAATTGTTGTTTTTTTTCATTCCCAATCTTTCCTTGTTCGTGTCTTCGCTCATTTTCATTCAGCTTCATTTCTCTCTCTCTCTCTCTCTCTCTCTCTCTCTCTCTCTCTCTCTCTCTCTCTCTCTCTCTCTCTCTCTCTCTCTCTCTCTCTCTCTCTCTCTCTCTCTCTCTCTCTCTCTCTCTCTCATCCTTATCTCCTGCTTCCTCCTCCTCTTCTTCTCTTTCCTCCTCCTCTTCCTCCTCTTCAATAACACCACCCTTTCTCTCCACACCCTTTCCCTCTTCCTTCCTTCCCTCCCTCCAACACTCTATCACACCCCCTTCATAACTCTCTCCTTCATCACCTCCTCCTCCTCCTCCTCCTCCTCCATTCACTGTCCCCTCTCACTCTTTTTCTCTCCTCTCTCCCTCATTGCACTCTCCTCATGTCATTTCTCCATGTCCTATACCTCATTGGCATGCTCCTCCTCCTCCTCCTCCTCCTCCTCCTCATCCTACTCCTCCTCCCCACAAATCCACACTGTCTTGCTACCCCTTCGATCTTAAAATAGCTATCAGTTGTTGTTGTTGTTGCAGTTGTTGTTCTTGTTGTTTTAGGTTAAGTTGCGTACTAAATAATTTCCGACGTGACTTCTGAACACTTGTCTTAAAATGCTAATATAAGTTTTTTTTCTTCTTTTTTTTAAGGTTTTATTACGGATTAAAATGATTTACGCTCTGACGCACGCACGGACGAACACCTGTGGCCAAACTAACTGACTCATTAACTTATCAGGTAAGGCGGGCAGGTGTTACAGGGGCGGCACAGGTGACTACTTATTGCCACTTGATCCACGCCAACACCTGTGACACGCGTTTAAACCCAATGTTACTTTTTGCTAACATTTCATTCCTCTCCTCTACAGCCTTCCTCGTCTTCGTCTTCTGCGTGTTCTTCTTCGTCTTATAAATCTCGTCTTCTTTTTCGTCTCCTTCATCTTCTTCATCTTCTCCTTCTTCTTTTTGTTCGTCTGGTGCTTCTCCTTCTTCGTCGATTTCGTCTTCTTCGTCGTCCTCTTCTTCTTCGTCTTCATTTGATGGTCGGCCCCAATCCATTGTGATGCAGGCAAGTGTTTATAGTGGCACCATCTTGTTTGGCTCATGCTGCCCGCCGGAACTCCTCTCTGATCCTCTTATCGAGAGAATCTAGAGTACGGGTTGATGGGTGGTCTTCATGACAGCATGTAGGTAGTCTTAGGCCACTCGGCGGTGACTGAAAAATTGCCAGCTTGATTATAGCATCGGGCGGGACGCGAACCTGTGTCTTCTTGAACGCCGAACCCGTACTTTGACCACTCAGCCACCGCCAACCAGTCATTCCTCTCCCCTCGACCCTTCTCTCCCTTCCCTTACCTTCCTTCCTCCCTTCCCACCCCTTCCGTTCATTCCTTAACCCTCGTCGCTCACCTCAACCCTTTCGCTGCTCACTCTTAATAAAAAAAAGCTGCGAGAAAAGATAAAAACAAAAAAACTAATAAGAGCCGGGCTTAAGGAGTCACCAGGGAAATTAGAGTGACTCCCTGGCCTTAATTAGTAGCTACACAACCCTTTAAGACGGAATAAAAGTCACCAGGAGAAAGGACGGACGGACAGCCACACCTTGTAATTGAGTTCCGTCCCTTTCATCACAGAGGAGAGTTTTTCGAGGTAATAATTTATACGAGTGGAGTTAGAGCGAAAGATTGAGCTCTAGTTCTGTATTCTTTGCTTTTTAACGAGTCTTCCAAGGTATGAAAAGACAAAGATTGCGCGTTAGGTATGTGGTAAATATATCTTTGGTTTTACAAGAGTCTTCTAAGGTAATGCGAGTATGATAGTGGATTAAGAGAAAGGTTATGCGTTAGTTTTGTTGTGAATCTTTCTTTGTTAGTACTTGAGTTTGTCTAGTCTGGAGATGATGTTGAAATCGTGATGTACAAAATCTATCTTTGGTTTTACACGAGTCTTCTAAGGTAATGCGAGTATGATAGTGGATTAAGAGAAAGGTTATGCGTTAGTTTTGTTGTGAATCTTTCTTTGTAAGTACTTGAGTTTGTCTAGTCAGGAGATGATGTTGAAATCGTGATGTACAAAAGTGATTCTCAGCTCAGTATTAATTTCTTTCTCTCATTTATTCCTCTTTATCATAACTGTTTCTTTTTCTTCTCCTTCTTCTTCTTCTTCTACTCCTCCTCCTCTCATTTCTCGTCTTCATAATTCCTCCTCCACAACCACCAACTCTTCCTCCTCCTCTTCATCGTCATCACAACCCTCTCCTCTCGATCCAACACCACCATCATCAACACCACCACCACCACCAAAATCACGCCTAACCATATACCTAACCATCCCATTACCCCATCCCTTCCCCTCACTCCCCCCCCCCCTCCACCCCCCAAACACAAACCCATCTTCCAGTGAAACATTAATATTCATAAAAAGGCCGAGACAGACGATCCCTCGCATCAGGTAATTAAAAAAGGGGGCTCGAACGCGGATCCGGTGACTCTGACGGCAATTAATTTTTCCCGGCCAGACGACCTTCGCGGGAAAAGTCTTGGAGGAGGAGGGAAGGAAACACAGCCCCCACGACCCACCCCCATAAATCCCCCTTCAACCTCTCCCTACCTTCCTCCCTCTGGCGGCGGATTTCTGAACTCGTCCTGTAATTAAACAAAGTAGTAGTAAAGGTTTCTTCTTCTTCTTTTCCATTTTTTTCTTCTTCTTTGCCTCCTCCTCCTCCTCCCCTTCCTCCTCCTCCTTCGCTGTCTGTTCTTTTTTTTTTTTCATTTCTAATTCGATGCTTCTTTATTCTTTAACTTTTTATTCATTTTATTCAGTCTTAATTATAATGAAGTAGTGTATGCAAATTGGGTTTCGTTTTTCTGAATGCTTGTTGGTTTATTGTTTGTTTTTCTGAGTGTTTGTTTGTTGCTTATCAGATGTTTTCTATGTGCTGCCTGTAGTGCCTGTAGGCTGTCTTGAGGGGCCTCTTGTACTACCCCGGCCCGTTAGTGGCGCAGGCGAATTTTATTTATAGTGGCTGCCGTGATGTATGATTTTTTTTAGTTGTTGCCTGTAGCGCCCGTAGGCTGTCTTGAGGGGCCTCTTGTACTACCCCAGCATGTTAGTGGCGCAGGCGAATTTTATTTATAGTGGCTGCCGTGATGTTTGACTCTTGCTTGGCCCATACTGCCCCCCGGTGCTCCTCCTGACCGAAGTCGCTGAAATTGGGGTTGACTGAATATCTGGGCAGCATGTGGGTGATCTTCAGACACTCGCCGATGGTTGGAAATTGTCAGCGTGCATCGGGGGGACTCGAACCTTGGTCCTAGGGTTCACGACGCCCGCACGCTGACCACTCGCCCACCGCCTCGTTGATTCTTTATTAGTTTGATTTTTAATGCGTTTGTGTTGGTCTCACGATTGTTCTTTTAATGTTTTGTTGTAATTATTATTATTATTATTATTATTATTATTATTGTTGTTGTTGTTGTTGTTGTTGTTGTTGTTGTTGTTGTTGTTGTTGTTGTTGTTATTATTATTATTATTATTACTGTTACCATTATTCCTATTATCATTATCAAAATATCGCGCGTCTGCATTCCCAAGTCCTTAAATATATCCCCAATTTCATACAAAAATACAAAAAGAAAAACTCAGAACCCAAGAAATACAAAGCCGCAATAAATAACATCCCACCACCACCTCCACCTCCACCACCTCCACCACCACCACCACCTCCACCACCACTACAACCACACCAGTGAAAAACAACACCGCTTAAAGCTACACGCAACACCACCACGTCCAACTCTTTTGTTTTCCCTCCCTCCCTCCCTCTCTCTCTCTCTCTTTCTCCCTCCCTCTTCCTCCCTCCTTCCTCTCCCCTTGATCTTTCTCTCTCTCTCTCTCTCTCTCTCTCTCTCTCTCTCTCTCTCTCTCTCTCTCTCTCTCTCTCTCTCTCTCTCTCTCTCTCTCTCTCTCTCTCTCTCTCTCTCTCTCTCTCTCTCTCTCTCTTCTTCCTTCTCCTCCTCTTCCTCTTCTCTCACATCTCTTCCTCCTCCTCCTGCTCCTCCTCCTCCTCCTCCTCCTACTCTTCCTCATCACCAAGCATCTCTTCCTCTTCTCCTCCTCCTCCTTCTCACGTAACTCCTCCTCCTTCCCTCTTACACATCTTCTTCCCTCCTCCTCCTCTTCCTTCTCCTCCTCATTCCCATTTTATCTTCTCTCCTGTCCTCTTCTCCTCCTCCCTCTTCTCCCTTTCCTTTATTCTTCTCCTTCTACATCTCCTTCCCTTCCTCCCTCCAACTCCTTCTTCTCCAACCCCTTCTCCTCTTCCTCCCTCCCCTCCCTTTCTCCCTTTCCGAACGGGCTGCCAAAAACCACACGGCTGGAACTCCCTCTCGACGTAGCGCCCTTGAGGAGGTTATATAAGAGGCGGAAAATTCAGACAGACCGACGCTGGAAATGAAGACAGTGATAAACGTCCGTGGTGGTGGTGGGGGTGCTGGTGGTGAATGGGGTAGCTTTTGTTTTTCTCTCTCTCTCTCTCTCTCTCTCTCTCTCTCTCTCTCTCTCTCTCTCTCTCTCTCTCTCTCTCTCTCTCTCTCTCTCTCTCTCTCTCTCTCTCTCTCTCTCTATCGTGTGTGTGTATCTTTCTCTCTTTCTCTCTCCTTCCTCCTCCTCCTCCTCTTCTCTCTCGTGTGGGAAATTGTGAATGAGAGAGAGAGAGAGAGAGAGAGAGAGAGAGAGAGAGAGAGAGAGAGAGAGAGAGAGAGAGAGAGAGAGAGAGAGAGTACTACTATAATAAACATTCTTCCCTAGTCTTTTGGGATATGCAGATATAGGCTATGAGTTATTGTTTTTTTTTTGTTTGTTTGTTTTATTGTTGTTGTTATGGCGCCCTTGTGTGTGTGTGTGTGTGTGTGTGTGTGCTCATTACCGTAAAACTCTCTCTAACTCTCTCTTTATAAATAAAAAGATTGATAGGTAGATAGATAGATAGATAGACAGATAGATAGATAGATAAACAGATAGATAACCTTTTAACATCTCCACACTTCACAAACTCACTATCACTCATCCATTACTCACACGTTAGTTTATACACCTTTTAACCCATTTAACTCAAGCTTCCATTCCCTTCACCTCATTAGCAAAAGTACATGATAACTCACTTTATGTTTAACTTCCTTATGCATCAGCGAATATAGAGAAGAGGAGGAGGAGAGAGAAGGAGAGAGAAGGAGGAGGATAGATGAGGAGGAGAAGGAAGGAAAGAGAGGAGGAGAAAGGAAAAGAAGGAGAGAGACAGAAAGGAGCATGAGAGAGAGGAGGAGAAGGAGGAGAAGGAGAGAGGAAAGAGGAAGAGAGAGAGGAGGAGAAAGGCGGAGGCCGAGGAGGAGGAGGAGAGGGAGAGAAGGATAAAGGAAAAGGAGGAGAGAGAGGAGGAGGAAAGAAGAGGAGGAGGATAGATGAACAGGAGAGATCAGAGAGAAGAAGGAGGAGGAGGAGAAGGAAGAGAGAGGAGGAGGAGAACGGGCGTGAGGGTGTGCGCCTTCTGTCCGTTACTAATGCATGTTCCGGGGATCAATATTGTAATTAGATAACAGCCTTTTAGTCAAACAATCCCCCCTTTATGGTTTCCCTCAAGGCTCTCAGCTACCCCTTCACTATCAGTTTCTGTCTATCAATATTCACTGCACACTATCATGCCTTCATTATTTCTCACTCTCTTCAACATTGCTTCTACCACCTCTATGTTTTCCTTAAAGACTCTGAATCACTCTCTGTGTTCACTATCATCTTCTCTCTTTCACTACTCATTGTACACTATCACGCCTTCACTATCATTTCACTGTGTTCACTATAATTCACTGTTTTCATCATCTCTTTTTTCCGCCTCTATGCTTTTCTTCAAGGCTTCTAACTCCCACCACCACCACCACCATCACCACCGCCGCCGCCGCCGCCCCATCACGCGCGCCATTATACGCCGAATATACAAACAGGAGACAGCGCACATAAATTCCTGGCGGGGTAAAGTACAATTTGGCAGCGGAAGTGGCGGCTTGGTGGCGGCCGCTCCTCAAGTGTGACTCTCAGTTTAATGGCTCCGCTAACCAGTTTATTTATTGTGGCGCGAGGTCAGCCCGGCGAGGGAGGGAGGGAGGAAGAGGGAGAAGGAGAGAGAAAGAGGGAGAGAGAGGTTACGGGGCTTGTCAGGGGGCATGAGTTTATGTGAAAGGGGGGGAAGAGAGAGAGAGAGAGAGAGAAGAAGAAAAGGGTATGAGTGGAGGAAAGGGGAGGGGAAAAAGAAGAGGAAGAGAAAGAGATCATGGAGAGAGAAAGGGGAAGAGAAAAGTAGACAGGAGGGGAAAAAGAGAGGGAGAAGAAAGAAACAAAGGAGGGGGAGAAAGAGTGAGGTTAGACAAAGGGGAGAAAGAGAGAGAAGGAAAGAATCGAGAGAGAAAAAGGGAGAAGGAGACATAGAAGGGGTAGAAGAGACAGAAAGGGGAGGAGAAAGACAGGAGGAAGGGAGAAAGGGGATAAAGGGAGAGAAAGGGCTGGAAAGGAAAGGAACTGAGAGAGAGGGAAAGACAAGAGAAAGGGGAAGAATGGAAGAGAAAGGGAGAGAAAGGGGAGTGAGTGAGGGGAGAGCGAATGATGAGATGACTAAGCGAGGAATGAGAGGGAGATGATGGCTGGAAAACTACACACATTGTCCCGCCTCAGAGCAAAACAAAACAAAGCTACATAACAACACAGGAACATAAGGAGGCTGCAAGAGGACGGTACAGGGACGAGCAAGGCGCCTCTCATCGCTCGGATATAAAAAATAAATCTCCAGTACGAGTTTTAGAATGATTTACTCACTGCATAACTGAGTCGGACTACAATGAATGATATGAGAAAAATACATCAAGAAAACTCAATACAGTGAAAATATACGTGTTTGACAATCGCCAGGCAAAAACAGATGCATGTATAAACAGAAATAGATCAGCATAGTATAAAAAAATACGTAAAGAAAACTCAATACAGAAAAATACGTGTTTGACAATCGCCAGAGAAAAATAAAATACACGAATAAATAAAAAATAGATTAACATTAAGCAAACACACGCAAAAATAACAGGAAAAAAAACATTAGGTATATCCCCAAACACATCAAACACACCCACCCACAACACGTGTCTGGAGGATAAAAAAAAAAAAAAAACACACCCGCGAGAACACGAGAGATAGGTGACGCTCGTATAACCTTCTCGTTAGGGGGCGGGAGTGGAGGGGGCAGGCAGGTAGAGGGCGGGCGGCGGCGGTTCAGGTATCGGCGTGAGATAAGGCGTGACACCTTTATCTCTCCGGACAGGCAATTAGCACAGGCTGACGGAAATACTATCGGAACCCACTAAACCTTTCCTCGACCCCGCACGCCTCCTCGGCCTTCCGCTCCCATTTTCTACCGCGGCACCATCTGACTCCCATCGAGGGCCGGCGACGACGAGGAGATACTTCGATAAATCTCTCGTTCCACGCATTCTGTCACATCCGGCTTCGGGGGGTGTTATGCGTCCCTCCATCCCTCCTTCCCTCCCGCACAGATGCAAGAACACTTCGCCGCTCTATAAATATGGCGGGAGATGTTCCGAGTCTCCTTAATAATGAAAAATCCAATTAGCGAGCATTGTGCGTGGGCGAGGCGGGCGCTGGGGTCGGCGGCCATAAATACTCCCGTGATGGGCGTCGGCCTGGCCCTCTGACGCCTCGGATGGCCGCCAGCGTCGTTGGGGTAATTAGTGAGACCTTGATTATCACAGTCACTTGATCCTGAGGTGGGAGGAGGAGGCGGAGGAGGCGGAGGAGGAGGAGGAGGGAGAGGACGGTGATGGTTGGGAAACGAAAATAAGTCGATGCTGTAACTGTAGTAATGGTATTAATATTTGCCGAAGGAAGGAGGGGAAGGAAGAGGAGGAGGAGGAAGAGTAGGAGAAAGAAGAAAAGAAGAAATGAGGAACAGGACAAAGAAAGAAAGTGTCGCAACCGCAAAATTGAGGACACAGAGAGAGAGAAAGTGGGGGAAATAAGGAGGAGGAGGAGGAGGTGAAGGGTTGAAGGAAAGATGGGCTGAGGAGAGAAAGATGGGAGAGAGAGGGTCAGTTTACAGAGAGAGAGAGAGAGAGAGAGAATGACCAAGAGAATCATAGAAAGAGGGAGAGAGAAAGGGGGAGAGGGCTTATAACATGAAGTATTGCGTTCGTGTTGAATTTATGGACGTGATCACAAGCCTTACTAAATCACAACCTAGAGATTAGTGCAGCGAGGGAAGGGAAGGAAGAGACGGACAGCGAGGGAGGGAGGGAGGGAGGGAGGGAGAGAAGGAAGGGGAGAGGTAGGGATGGAGAGGGAGGGAGACAAGCGGGAAGGTAGGGGGGAGGAGGGAAGGGATAGGATAGAAACAAGAGGAAGAGGAGATGAGAAGGAAAGGAAGGGAAGGGGGAGAGGACAAGAGAGGAGTGAAGGGAGGAGAGAAGAAAGAAAGGGAGGGAATGCGAGGAGAATGGAGGGCGTGAGGGGGAGAAAGGATAGAGCCAGGAGGGAGAGGAGAGAACGGAGAGAGAGGAAAGGAAGGGAGGCAAGGGAGAAGGGTGAATTTATGGCAAGCTTCATGAAACAGTTAATAAAATCTAAGGTCTTAATACAGTCACAATTATATACGTGACTTGCAGTGGACTATTGTAAGTTAAGCGTATGG